>NC_056742.1:353205084-353505084 GCF_019279795.1 Protopterus annectens
GAGGAGTTTGCTTAAATGAGACCTTCATCCCACTATGGATAAATGTGGATGTCCTTTGTCCTACAAAAGGGTAGCACTAAACTCTAGGACAAGCTGAAGGGCAAAGAAGTTAATTGGTAATGGCCCCCCAACTACTATAAACTATATAAACTTTCTGTCATCCTTGGCAATGGGAATATTCAGATAAACATCCGTCAGGATCAGAATGACTAGTAAGATTTGTCAGAAAAGAAGGGGAAAATGGCCTTGAAGGGTCAACATCTTGAACTTTGGAATTTTAAGGAATTTATTTATTGCCTTCTTTTTTGGGGACAAGGAACAGTCTGTTTCTTCTTCTGACTGTGGAACTCTGCATGGCCCCCTTGGTGAAGCAGTTCTATTGAGAAAGGAGGCATCAGAGTCACTTGGTCCCCTGTCATGGATGCCTCAGGTGACAGGTGCCCAAGTTAACCTGAATGAAAGTGAGCAGAATGTTACAGATGGAGTGAGTTTGAAAAAAAAAATAATGTGTATATATTTTGTTAAATATGTTTTTATTGATATTTCACAGCTATCTGATCTCTTAAAATACTTTCTGATAGTTTCTAACTGATGACACATTCACTACAAAAGCTTAAATTTGTTGGTATTTAAAAATAAGTTACTTTTAAAACCATGCAGCTCATTTTGTGCAAGCACACACACAAACTAGAATTTACAGAGTGATATGCAGCATATATAGACTCTACCTTAATAAATAAAGTTTGTATGATATGAATCAAATGGGATTTAATATTGTACCACAAATTCCACAATACACAAGACGACATAAACCACATTGTTTCTTGGGAGAGAATGTAAGCTGTTCTGTGGGTCTTTAACCCAAATCTGTTTGAATGCTGTTCGAACCAGTATTATTGCTATTACTTCCTTCACATTTCTGTGTTTTTTCACATAATTTGGTCATATATGCCCTGTACCTTCAATGGTCCTGCATGGCCTTTTAAGTGCTTGATTTAATATGGCTTGTGCGAACAACAGTCTGTCGGAAGCACTGCTGCCGAAAATCAGAATCTCGTGCACAAAACATAAATGGATGGGATAGTCGAACTCACTTATGTGAATGTAGTAGTGCATTTGCATAAGTGTATTTGACTATCTGCACGGAGATCACGGTGCAGTGGGGATTGGAAATTCATACATATCGCCACTGTAGTGTGATCTCGGAGTTAGAATATATTAGTAGCAGGGGGGCTTGCCCCCCTGCAAAAACATGATATGTCATATAGGAGTCTGATTTACATCAGCTCCTATATGGCTATTACGTGATGGTTTCGGCCACAATGTCGACTCAAATGTGTCGATCATTTGGGTCGACATTGTGGCTGGTCGGAATGTTTGTGTTTGGGTTTACTTTTCGTTGTTTCGAACGGCAAATGTTTTGCCATTCAAAGAAACAATAGTAACCTTAAGTGCTTCTATGCATATGTCTGGGTTTGCAGACATGCATATGCACGTGTGTGTGTGTGTGTGTGTGTGTGTGTGTGTGTGTGTGTGTGTGTGTGTGTGTGTGTGTATATATATATATATATATATATATATATATATATATATATATATATATACACATATACACACCTCTGTTTCTGCACACATACATTAACATGTGTGTTCACACGTGTGCATGTACCTGTGTGTATGAGTGTTTCTGTCAGTGTGCGTATGCTTTCATGTGTCTGTATCATATCTCTCAACCTCTTAGATCAAGAAATCTGGACAAAGCCATAAAAAAGTGTGACTAAAGCCCAAAAATAGGGACATTTTTTAAATATTGTTCTTACAGACTTAGAAAGTTGATAGAATAACAGGTTTTGCATTAGCGTGAATTTTTCTGAAGGATATGAAGTCTGAAACTCAAATGTCTGTCATTATTTTCTAACTTCGGTCTTTATTGATTTGTCACTAATTTGTCAGAAAAGTACAATTGTATGAAAAAATGGACCAAAAATATGAGGCAAAAATCTGGACATTCTGCGTAAATCTGTACAGTTGAGAGGTATGTATGCATGCACTGAAATTTACAAGTACACTTGTATATGTGTTTGTGTGTGTATGTGTAACTGCACCTAAATGTACATATAAAATATACACATGCACACACACGTGTGTGTGTGTTACTGTGCAGTTAAGCAACAATGGTCAAAGTTAACTCTGCCATAATATAACCCAGACAGGTAGTCCCACCTATTCATTTGTTTCATGCAGATTCCCACTTCCGGTCACATCATCAGCTGCCACTGTTGAACTGTAAAACCTAGTAACAGTCAATTTCTCTCCTTTCTCAACAATTGTTTTAAATCTGATATATGCGTGTATATGACATGCTATTGTTTCTGAATTCAGAACAAATACAAAGAAGACATTCCACTCTCTTCCATAGTCTGTTACTGGAAAGAAAAAGCTTAACTTTGTTCCTGCACTCTTCACCCAGATTCTGACATTGTTTTTATATTTTTTCTAAAAATATTTCTTTTTCAGACATTGTTGAGTCCCTTAAACATTTGTAATCTATCTTCCTTTGGAGCAGAGTTTCTCAAACTAGCGTGTCCTCTTGCAAAGTTGTATGTCAAGGCTGATGTCCTCTCATCTCAGAATTAAATTTAGTGGATGATTTGCACCCTAGCTACAAGATTCTAACTTGTGAATACCCACAGATATGAATAATTAGTACCACTTTACATTCTACTTTAATGAGTGCTAGAGAGCCAGACCAGTGGTGTATTTAAAATATCTATCTCATTGACTGCATGGGGAGCCAAGCATGCAATGTAGTTATGATTGCCTAGTAATTTATCCAGGTTATGCTTAAAGAGGGCAAAGAGCTACTTTGTTTTACATCCAAGGGAAGTCTGTTTCATAAAACAGGAATTCTCTGGGAGAGAGATCTATATTGTCATCAGGACCTATTTATATTTTATTGGCAATTTAAATCTCTTGAGCATGTGTTTGGGGTGTTATTTGTTTTGTGGATGGACAGGAAGTTACATAAGAGTGGATCCTTTTAGGGTCTAGAGGCCAGGCAGAGGTCCTACCTCAAGTGTCTGTGGAAAACAAAAAAAGACAGAGAGCATTATAAGGTGGTCATTGAAGCTCAAGGAAGACATGATTTTAACACTCTTGGTGAGGAAACGCTGCAGTCTCACAAGCTGAATCATATGCTTAGATAAACACATACCAAAGAGGGTATCTTACTCTATTATGAGTCTGATGAGGCAGGAATAGAAATAGAGTGGGAGAAACAATAACTTCTCTGGATCTTGAAGATGCACCCCCCAGTGATGAGTCTGGCCAGATGAAAGAATTTCTGACTGACAGTGGATTCGTGGTGATCATCAAAGGATAGTTCAGAATCAATAAAAGTGTCCGTGTGTCTAATGACTGACTCAGTTTTCAAAGGGATATCACCTATGTGATAGGTGAATGTCCATGTTTGCCAAAAAACACAGTGCTGAATTTTTTTGGCATTTAGTTTAAGGCCACTGGTGTGTGTTACACCCTTGTGGAGAATCTGGTGGCCAGATGAGGAGTTTCCAGTCAGCCACAGGCCTTGGTATCAGCCTTAACATCACAGAAATAAATACAAAGAGAATTGATCCTGGGACCAATACCTCAGGGAGACTGTTGGTAACTACTTTTTCACTGAGAGTGTACCACCAAGACTAATAGATTGGGTTCTGTCAGTAAACTAGTTTACTATCTAAAAGGTAACATAAGGGTTTACATGTAGCTTCATTAGCTTATTGATAATGCCAGAATGTAGACTGGTATCAAAGGCTTGGCCAGGTCCAAGTACATTATATATGAACCAATTTGCCTGTGTCTGAAACATTAGTGACCTGTTCAAATAAGCCCACCTTTAACAAGCTCAGACTGGCTTGGGTCTAGGCTTGCCTATATCCTTGTCCATAATGATGCATTCTGTTGTTTTACAGATAAAACTGGTGATGCTTATAGATGTATAATTCAAAGGGTCAGTAGTGGACCCCCCTTGTGGAGTGGGATGACTATGGTGGTTATCTGCACCATCAGTATGGATGCAATGGAGAGGTTGAGATGAAATATTCTTACTAGCTGCTATGTGGAACATTGTCTGGTACTTTCAAGGAGGCAGCCTAGCACATTACCATGATGGGGAACTAGTGTTTTTGACCTTGGAGTTGCTGCTAAGGATTTGCTCAGAAGTGATCAGGGAGGGTGGTGTGGGCATGCTGTTCTGCTTTGGAATGTTGGGGAGGTATGAGGGAGTAAGCACTGAGCTATATTTGTCAAATAATATGTTGCGTATATCCTCAGGGGAAGACAGCGTGTTATTATTGTTATGTAATAGCCTTGTGCAATGCTGGGCATTAGATCTACGGATTCTAATATATTTAAAGAAGGCTTTGTGGCTGTCCTTAGCATAGGTGGCAATTTTCACTTCATAATCACTTTAGGAGGATTTCATTTTCCTTCCTCATTCTTTATTGATCATTTTGAATTTTCCTCTAAATGACTGAGTATTAAGTTTGCTCGCACAAGCTAATACTTCTTCCTCCTTTTGTATAGTTTGCTTATGCTAGGGTTCCAACACTGGTGTTTATTCCTGAACTTGACACTGTATTTGTGCCTTATGGGGGCAGATACTGCAATGCATGCTTTCAGGTAGGCAGATAAATTATTTGCAACTATGGCAGCATGCAAGATTGTGTAATCATAGTGAGTAGGGAGCTGAAATTTTATTAGTTACCTAGAGTAGGTTTGCCTTAAAGTACTGTCTAAAGACAAAAATATCTTGTGGCAAATTTGGATTTACCCTGATAGTGAACGTTGCTGGACAGTGGTCAGACTTAATCAGTGAGGTGGTAACTGTAATTGTTAAGCATGGGGGGGCCTATATTAATGAGAATCACATCCAATATATTAATATCCCCTAGCTGAGACTAGAATTTAGTTGGCCCATGGAGTTGGCATTAATGAAGTCCAGGAAAATTTGTGCATACATATTAGCAGCGTTGTGGGTTCCCAGTTAATGGACAGATGGTTGAAGTCACTCAAGAGAACAGCATTGGCTTTGGTACTTAGAGATGTCAATTTGTGTAGATATGCACCATAGACTGCATGTGATGCATGTGACACGGAGGGGGTAGAGTAGTTTGCTATGATGTGGCACTGAGATTTATTTGCTGTGAGAAGGATGCAGAGAAGTTCAAGGTCATTGTCCTCGAGGTGAATTGACTTCTGAGGAAGATGGACATGCCCCTTCCAGTAGCATAGTTGCTTTTAACATTGGGCCTGAAAGTGTGGCAGGCATTCAAACCCTAGTCTGCGGGGGTGCTGTCTCTAATTGATATCTATACTTTTCTCAATTAGAAATGCCTTTAAGGAGTGCAACTTCCATTTTAGGCTTCTGGCATTGAGCAGCATTAGCTTTATGTAGTCTTGATTTTTGTCTGACTGTGGAGGTAATTTGATGAGACAGACCCTGCCTAAATATGGCACTACTGGGAAAAGAAAGCCCTGGCCAATATATAGAATCCATGAGGAGAGAGGTGCATGCCATCCCTAGCAAAGTAGTTAGGGTTGCCAATCATCTCCTCCCAGGATGATGTATATTGAGCTCCTCTTGAATTACACCAGTAGCTAAAGTCAGTTATCTTTTGACTGTATTACAGCACTTGCTAGGATGAACTTAAGGCTAGTTTCACTCTACTTTCTTATGCATATTCAGAGAGCTCCAGCATGTCCCTGTTCATATGATCCAACGGGGTGTCTCAAATCAATTTCTCCCACAAGTGCAATGACCAGGTCATATATGTGTACCTAGGTTCTAGAGACTTAAGGGCTTTAGTGACATTGTAGTTCTTGACACCTGAGAGGTTAACCATCAACTTGTCTTTGCCCAGGCTGGTAAGATGTGTCTCTGACTATGGAATTATCTCTTAGCAGGACATTGCCAGATCTATTTTCTTGTCTTAGCCTTTGTACCTTAAGGTCTTCTGCTAGCCAGATGACTGACCCCTTTCAGTAGTTGCATTACAGTATGCTGTATCCACTGATAAGGAATTGCATGCAGAAGATTGGTATGAAGGCAATAACTGATGCATTCAACTAGGAGTTGCAGGAGAACTAGACAGAGATTTTTTCATGGCATCACTCTATGATAGTTTTGTGTTGACAGTCTTGTGATGTTGTATAGTTGTGATAGAGGTGTGGTAGAGTTGTAAGACACTGTTATGCTCACCAACAGGCTGAGAAAGCAGTTCCTCCAGTTTAGATAAGTATTTATACCTCTGACAGATATTGTCATTTTGGTATTTTTATTCATTTTTAATATTTTTCCATTACAGTTATTTCTTTACTTTAATGCTGCATGCTTACTATATAAACTCCTCACAGTAAAGTTTTCATTCACATTCATTCTTTCATTTCACTCAGTTGAATATATTAAAATAAATGCTTGCCTCAGTTGTTGTTTCTTCCCCTTTACTTTGTAGATGTGGTGGATAGTTTTATTTTTATTTAGTCTTCAGTAACCTGGTGATCCCATTGGGTTAGTGACCTCTCTTCTGAGCAGTAATTAATGGGATTTGACTGGTTTGCTAATGCTGTTGTTTTTACTGTTGGAATTACATCTCTAAAAGTGCATTGGATGGGAGTGAGGACAGAATGGATCGATTGTTTGAGTCAGGCTTGGGAGTGGGATGCTGTTTTAACTTCAAAAAATATCTTTAATTCATGATCAAATTACAAAGTTATTCAAAAGAGGAGTACAGTGCTTGTCAGACAGAGAAAACAGTCACCTTAAAGAGTCCATAGCAACATAATTATTTAATACTGTCAGTCAATAGGAACATGTTAAAGATCGTTATGATCTAAGCCTAGTGTAAATTCTTGTGTAACGCATCTCAGTAACTGCAGTTTGCATTGCACTATCAGTGCAACAATACTTTGCTATTTGAGAGAGTTTTAAGTTGCTTTAACCAAAAGTAGACAATTTGGTCATCTAAGTTAGTCTGGAGAGTGTTCCATAGTGGGCCATGAATTCTCAAAGCATAATTATGGGGAATCCTGATGTTTTTTTTTATTTACTATCCCTTTAAGGTCACTAAGTAGTCTGCCTTCATTTGTCTCTTTGTATTGTGGTAATTGCCCTCCTTTACAATGCTACCATTCTAGTTGTGTCTTTGCATATCTTTTTTTAGCAGACCACATAGTGGACACAGTGCACTCAATTCACTTACCTAATCAATAAGCTACAAATGTTGCTTAACCAGTAGCTTGTGTTTTTCCACCTTGTTTAGAATCACCTAGTATCACCCATTCTTGTATTCTAGCATAGTTTTTGCTTCCACTGAGTGCTGTGAGAAAGTTATTGCCTGCATCTCCCCAAGCTGACCACTTTGTACCTGTTAAGGCTTTACTGTCTGTTTAGTCCTGTGAGTAGTAGGTAGAGATTATTTGTATCCTTTAAGTTTTACTGTGGGGGGATTCAAAGCTGTATAGGAAGATTTGTAGACTTTCACACTGAACTGTAGCAGTTTACAAAAGATGCTATTTCTTTATATTTGCAATAGTTGCAGAGAAAAGTATTTTCTTTTTTATCACATCCTGTAGAAGAAACCTAAAGGTGATGACTTTAAATTAAACACATACCCTATTAGATTGGTCTAGGATCCTTTTAAATGAAATGGAAACAGCGTCCCAAATTCCATAGCTGATGAAATTCTTCTTTACATGGCATACCAAAAATTACTTGATACTTAAAAGGATATTCATCATCAATTCATAATTTAAATTGTCTGTCTATCTGTATATCTCCAGATCTATATCTATCTGTCGATAGTAGTGACAGACTGGTTTAATTCACTTTGGATGATTCTCCATTGATTCTGGTTGGACCAGTGATTTATCTTGATTTTATCGGTATTTTTGCATTTGAGAGCTTGTATTTTTCCTGGTCACTTATTGGTTCAATGCTGTGATGGTGGATCCCATTTCACAGGACTTTTTCTTGGTTTCAGCTGATTGACCTTCCAATGCAAACCAACTAAATTTTAAGTGGAAACTGGCTGGAGACCTTACCCCCTATTAAATTGTTAACATAATGTTTGGCATGTTGGAGTGGTTTAAATGGCACTCCACTTTTCCCCTCACTGCAGTCAGCATAAAGTAATGGGCATGAAAAAGATTTGGTAATTTGCACCTAAATAACGATGTGGGGATCATTCGTGTTCATAATGAAAACTTACCATTTACAGTGGTCCACAGGAATTACATCAACAAATAATATTGTGGGCAGGTTTAACTTTTCAGTGAGGTACCCATAAATGCAATACTTTTTCTAGGACTAATACCAATACTGATAGGCATGACCATAATCACTAGTTAGGTCAAACATTTTCTTTCTTAGGGCAAGACAATAATGTTTATGATTTTACATCTTTTCAAACATTAATATCGCCTTTTGAAAAGAAACTCATGAAATATTATAGTTTAGTATTGGATAACAACTATCTCACAAAATATCTTCAGGTTAAAAGAGTCCTTAAGGAACCAATCTGTTGTAAATTTCCAAATGTTATTGATCAAGCAAATGATCTTTTTAAGGAATTAACTGAAATGTTTGATCAGCATGTTTTGGAACTGATAAGATTGATCATTATGGAGAACTATGCCAAAATGGACAAATTAATGGATATTATTCATGATCCTGATTCTAAGATAAAAACTGACTTATTAATTGAAAATTATAAAGGTAAATTTAATGATGTATTCATTAAAGTTGATAAGCATTGTGAATGCATAAATAGCGTGAAAACTAAAAAGTCTTTTAAGGATGCCAAAGAATATAAATCCAATATGGCGTACCCCATACCTCTTAGAACAAGAAATTTGGACAAAGCCATAAATAAAAGTGGGACAAAGGCCCAAAAATAGGAACAATTTTTAATAATGCACTTACAAACTTAGAAAGTTAATAGAATATCAAGTTTTACATTAGCATGGATTCTCTGAGTGGTGTGAAGTCTGAAACTCAAATGTCTATCATTATTTTTTAACTTTAATCTTTAATGATGTGCCAATAATTTGCCAGAAAACCATAATTTTTTGAAAAACAAACCAAAAATTTGAGGCAAAAATCTGGACATTCTGTGAAAATCTGTACAATTTGTACCCTCTAAGTAAAAACCAAGACAATATTTCTATAGAACAGGATGGTAGTATGCATGATAATGAATTTTCTTCTAATGCTATTAGAAGTGGGGATGTTAAAGATGTTGAAGTTGATTTTAATGACTCTCTAGAAACACCACCCCTTCGGAGATCTGAGAGAATAGTAGGAAGAACTGGGGATCCAGTTTTGTGGGACTACAAGTCCTATTCCTCTTGGAACTATGAGCAGCCAACCTGCAGAAAAGGGATAAGAGGAAGGGACAGAGGAAAAGAGTTTGGTGATTGACCCCCCCCCCATGGCCCCACCTCATCACCAGCCCAATTTTTCCCATCTTCTACATGGGGTCGGGGTATCATGTTAACTGTCACCAACTCTCTCGATTCAGTGCCATACTCCTGCCTTCTTCAACGCTCATGCCTGATTCTCGCAGATCTTCTTTCACACAATCCATCCACCTCTTTGCTGGATGTCCTCACTTCCTCTTACCTTCTTCCTGTCTGTCCCAAATCTTCCTCACCAGATTGTCTTCTGCTTTTCTGCACATGTGTTCAAACCATCGTAATTTGTTCTCTTTGATCTTTTCTGCAATTAGAGCTACTTTGGCTTCTACTCTTATGTCTTCATTTCATCTATTGTCACACAGAGTGCATTCTACCACCCTTCTCAAGCTCCTTCATTTCCATCACCTCTAGCTTCTTCAACTGTTCTACCTTTACTGCCCAAGTTTCTGTATCATACAGCAGTACTGATTGCACCACTGTCTTGTACACCTTACTTTTCAGCCTCTTTGGCATTCTGCTGTCATAGACTACACCTGCCACTCTATACTAGTTGGCTGCAGCACCTCTGATTCTAGCTTTGACCTTTTTATTCAGATTTCCCATCGCCTCAAGTACCCCTCCCAGATACTTGAAGCTGTTTACATGTTTCACTATCTTCCTTTCTATTTCTGTTCTCAGCTTCATCTGATTTCCCCAGTTTGCTGCCATTACTACCATCTTGTCTGTGCTTAGTTTCATCACATGTGCCTTCAGTTTTGCATTCCATTCTCCTATCCTTTGCTGATGTTCTAGCTCAGAGTCTGCCTGTACTGCCACATCATCTGCATATAGCAACTTTGTTGATTTGTCCCCTCCAACCTGTTTGCTAATGTAGTCTATCACCAGTATGAACAGCAGTGGGCTCAGACCTGATCCCTGGTGTACACCCACTCCCTCAGGGAACCCCCCTGTGAGGCCGAACACTGTTCGTACTTGAGTCAGTGGGTCCTTGTACATAGCCTGCACTAATTCTACCAATGTTTCTGGGACTTTAGACCACCACAGTACTGCCCAGATCTGCTTCCTTGGGACCTTGTCATATGCTTTCTCCAAGTCTAAGAATGCCCAGTTGAACCCTCTCCTCATCTCTAGCTTCTTCTTAAGTATCTATCTCACTGCAAACATTTGGTCAATTCTGCTGCATCCTGATCTGAATATGAACTGCTCATCTCCCATCTTACATTCTACTACTCTGTGTATCCGTTTATCAATCACCCTCTCCAGAACTTTCATGCAATGTGATAGGAGGTTGATGCCTTTGCACTGCCCACAGTTGTGGATGTCCCCTTTGTTCTTGTACATTGGCACGAGTATGCTTATTCTCCAGTCATCTGGGATATGCCTTTCTCTCCACATTGCTATTAGTACCCTCAAGAGCCATTACTCCTCTAGCTCACCCAGCATCTTTATCATATCTACTGTGACCTTATCTGAGCCTGCTGCTTTCCCTGACTTCATTTTCCTTAGTGCTGTGCTTACTTCTTCTGGGGCAGTACAGCTTATCTGGGGTTTTCTTCATTCAGAAGCTGCTGGAAATACTCCTTCCATCTGCCTTTGATGTCCTGTGGACTGGTGAGCGGGTTGTTGCTGGCATCCCTTATGAAGGGTGTCTGATTATATTCTTTATCTTTCTGTCTTTGCCTTGCAACCTGATATAGTTTCTTTGTGCCATTTACTGAGACACTTTTCATAAGTTGGTAGAGTGCCTTTGATGCCCTATTATTTCCTATTGCAACTTCTTTCTTAGCTTCTTTGTTAGCCAACCAGTAGTCCTTCCTAGCCTGGTCAGTCTTTTCTATCTCCCACTTCTTCCTGCACTCCTTCTTTCTTTTGATGACTTCCTGGACTTCTCCATTCCACCACCAGCTTTCCTTATGTACCATATTTCCATACCTGGCTTGGCCACATATCTTTTTTGTACTCCTACACATGCTGTTTTTAGGTGCTGCCATTCTTATTCAAATCCACTTATTTCCACCTCTTCTTGGGGTGCTAGTGCCCTGAGTAATTCCTTGAACTGTTGTACTTTCTCTCCAGTCAACTTCTAGGTCTTCAGCCTGGTCTCCGTTGACTTAGAGCCTTCTCTGATAACTGCTTGCAGTTGATTGTGACAGCTACTGGTTTATCCTGTGGGCTGATTGTTTCACTGGGGATGACTTTGCAATCATGGATTCTGCCCCAGTGCCTTTTTCTTACTAGAAGGAAGTCTACCTGAGTTGCATGTTGGCTACTTTTGTATGGGATTTTGTGACTGTCTCTCTTTCTGAACCATGTGTTGGCTACTATCAAGCCATTTGCCAGACAGAAGTCTAGAATGGCTTCTCCATCTATATTCCTGTTGCCCCTCCCATGTGGAATGTTGTAATGTAGATGAAAGGAAGGTTTTAGATTCATTGATTCATGATCATTCTATTAGAATCATGAAACCTGATAAAGGTGGGGGGGCTTGTCTTGATGGATAAAACAACCCATAGTGCTTCGATATTTAATATCCTTCAGGAGTGAAAACAGTTACTCCCTAGTGCCCCAGAATAAAATCAATATTTCCTACCAGAAAACTGAGTTGTTTTTAGTGGATGTTTGGAACAAGATTGATTGGTATTGAGGAATGCATTTTTTTTTAATATTCTTCACACCCCAGCATACCTTCAGAATTCTCAAAGTCCATAACAATATCATGGACCCATCTTTTAGGCTGATTGCAGCAGCCCAATTTTCAAAAAAACTATCCTTTCAATATTTACATTGATAAAAAGTTAAAACCATTTTTGACATGAGTGGTCATATTTTCAAGGATTGTTGAGATTTTTTGGGAAGAATACAAAAAGATTTGTGGGACCCAGATATATGTTTTTTAACAGTTTAGATAATACATCTTTTTTCTTCCATACTCCATGATGAAGGGTTATTATTGTTTAGCCAGGCCCTAGTTAACTCTGAAATTTTAGACTCACTAGATAAATATTATAGTGCGGCTTATGGACTTAGTGCTAAACAATAATTCCCTCTATTTTAAGGGGAATTTTATAAACAGATGAGAGAGGTGGCAATGGGGGCAACTTGTGCCCCTTTTTATGCCAATTTGTTTTTGTGGGAATGGGAGAAGCAATATGTTCTTTATTCAGTTTACAATACTTGTCTTAGTGTATATCTCAGATTTCTGAATATCTTTATTATATGGAAGGATGCTGCCAACATAGTTCCTCCAGTTTTCTGAAGTTGCTTATTCATTTCATAAGAACAGAATAAATTATTTGGATGTAACTATATCAAAAGAACTCAATGGTTTTTAATCTACTATTTCTAGAGAAACCACCACTTCAAATAGAGGTGTGCGCCCCTTAACATCCTTCTGTACAGCATCCAATGGCATTTACGTCCATAGTGTACTATACTAAGTGGATGTAAATGTGATTGTTATACAGACGGATTTTAAGCAAAGCACAATACAAAGTATAGAGTGTTCACTTAATGTCCGTGCCACTTAACTTTCTATGGGATAAAACCTATCCTGCACGATAAGCAGCACTTACCTGTAGTTATTTACATTTCAGCAGCTGCTACCCTTTGAGACAAAAGGTAAGTCTGGTAAATAGGCAAGATCATGAGTTCATGTGACGTGAGCAGCATATCCATGTATATTTATTTATTTAACATTTGTTTACTGGAAAAGTCTGAGTTGGAACAAGACAATTTTTAGTGGAGGCCCAGGGAGAAACACTCCAGATGCATGTCTTTGTAATGTGGGAGGAAACCAGAGCACTCAGAGGAAACCCACATGAATGCAGGGAGGACATACAGACTCTGCACAGAAGGCACCACAGCAAAGAATCAAACCAGAGAACCTCTCGATGTGAGGTGACAACGTAAACCACTGCACCGTCCAAATTAACTTTTGCAGTTGAGCGGAGTTCTGATGAAGTCTGTATTATTTTGTTTTTTCATACAAAAGTGCTTAACTGTCTGAATAAATTATTTGTAGTACATGGAGCACAGTGATTATGCTCTGATATTTGGAAAAAGACAAATCAGTTAAGTGCTAGAGTGGTGGGAAACCTGAACTTAACAAATGTTAAGCACCCCTTGCTAAAGTTGTTAAGGTCAGGTCCCAAACTAGGCAGTAAAATTTACCTGTACAGATCAGTAAAAGACAGTGACAGAAAAAAAAGATTTAGTTCAGCCTACTGTCCATACTGTCCATGTGAATAAGGTGTCCTTTCCTCTTACAAACTAAAAAAGTTACTAGAATAACAGGATGTGTGTTTTCCTCTATTTTCTGAAGGATTCAAAGTTTGAAACCTAAATATATGTCATTATTTTGTGTCTTCAATCCTCCATGATTTCTCTTAAAACCAGTGGCTTTATGAGGAACAGAATAAACAAACGAGGCAAAAATCTGGGCAGTTTATTGGCATGGGAAGTTGAGTGTAAACCACAAAGGGAATGTGTGTTAAACTGCCTTTCTGACACCACTCTCTAAGTGGCTATGTGCTTTATGGCTTTGAAAGCCAGCAAAACATTTAGCATTTTTTTCTCTTTTTTTTTTTTACTGTAACTAGCAGTACACATAGAAGATAAAGTTCCATGCACTACAAAGAATTGTGATCAGATCTCCAATCATAACCCTAAAGTATGTATTGTCAAGAAGGATGCCAAGATTTACTTCTTGAGCTTCACTCTTGAGGTGAATTTTTTTTTGGTATTCATGTAGCCAACAGATAATAAACAGCTATGATTATGAACCAATCATAATCCTCTATTTTTTAGTAGTAGTGGTGGACTGGCTTAATTCATTTTGGATGATTCTTCATTAATTCTGGTTGGACCAGTGATTTTATGGTGTAATTAAAGTAGCAGCAAAGCTGGATCAAAATAACAGTTAACCGAGTTTGCAAAGCTATAACAAAAGAGCCAGAAAAAAACTCTAGACTCCAGAAATGCCAAAACTAATTTATTTAAATGAATTAGTTTTCACATTTCCAAAGTCTGGAGTTTTTATCATGCTGTATTTAAACACACCCATGGGGTGTCATCCATGTGTATTTTGATGATAAATTTTTGAATTTTTTTACATCAAGCTTAAACTGCTACCAGTGCTATGCACTAAGACATAATGTATTAATATGTTTGTTATGATTTGTTGCTGCAATGGTGATTTTTCCCCAAGTTATTCTCTGACACCTGATGCATCTAAGTTTGAATTTTCTGGTTATCAAACAATAAATACATACAATCATAAATAAATAAATAACAAGCATACACTGGCCAGTCCTAAGCCAAGAGAGAAAGAAATTACTTTACATATAAGCTTACTCTTAAGTGCCTGAGCTGTATTTTGAGAAGGCACTACCTAAACTACATCCCAAATCAAAGTCCCTTTTGAGTGAATTGTAAACTCCAGATTTTACAGATGTAATTACAGCCTTACAGCAATTTCATTTTCATCTTAGTCCCTTCATCTTTGTGAGAGTCAGAAATGTGGGATACTTCCTGGTCCTTCCTCTGAAGTCAGGAAGGTTTCATTAAACTAGCCTTCCTTCAGGATGATGTCATGGTGACCAGCGGATAAATCTCAGGCTTTGACAGCAGCAGCAGCATACAATATACATTAGGTTCATTGATTCATAGGCTGTTAGTAGGCTAAGGCCACCAGGGTCCTTTCAAGCCTAGCAACACACCCCAAACCATTTGGGTCCCAAGTACCATGGGTGTCTGTATGGGGGAGCATGTTAGTAGGGAGGTAACTAATAATTTGTAGAGGGGGGTGTTAGTTAGGATAAAAATTTACTTATTGGCGGCCGCTGTCCATAAGGGACACGGGGGCCAAACCAGGAGTAAATTTACAATTTATGGATTTAATGCAAGAGCACTGGGACATTTTATTGGCAGATGATAGACTGAGTGCCTTGTTGGGTGATATATGTTAATTTTCTATTCGTAGAGGCAAGATTCTGGGTAGTCATTTCAGTCATTATAAACATAATGTAACATCGACTAGTTTTTCTCAGGTTACACTGGGTGGTGCAAGGGTAGTGAGGTGTTTTCCTTGTGGCCATTGTTCTTTTTGTAAATATATTTATCAGACTAAGGAATTCACTAGTAAAAACACATCAAGGATTTTCAACATTAATGTTTTTTTCTAATTGCAGCAGTGGCTGGGTTATTTATCTTGCTGTTTGCACTTGTTAAGCTTTTTACATTGGCCAGACCTCTAGACCCATGAGGCTACGTATATCAGAACATCTTAGTAACATCAGAAATAAATACTTAACAAATGCCTTGTACAAACATACTATTAATCATACTTCTGCCAAATTTCATTTTGTTGTTATAGACCAAATTTTGGGTAATAGAAACTTTAAGACTGGTTGGCATAATACCCGTAATAGAAATGAGAAATCATAGATTGTGAGACTAGGTGGATTATTTCCACCTGTTTGAATGACCATTTCCAAGTTTAACTATCTAATTATAATTGGTTAATTAAGTATTTAATCTGTGGGTTATATATAAACAATGGTTGACTGCAGTTAATAGTATACATTGATAAAGGCATTTTGACCAAAACTGGTCTGTTGATTGTGGCATGACTTTATTAAAATCTTTTTTGTCCCTTCCATGAGGTGCTGGCTGTTTTTTTCATTTTTTGTAATTTTTCAATTTCACATCCAGTTGTCAAGGTTTCATTTAAATAAGATCAGGGATGAACTCTAGTTACATGGATGATGAGCCTATTCAGTAGTGCAAGGATCCTTTAGGACACATATCTGTCTCTCAAGCATGTTCTGTTTAGGCAACAGGTGAAGTTCAGATCCCTGGATCTAGTGTGTCTACCAGAATGTCGCATATTATAGCTATGTGATATACTGTTTCTTCATGAAGTACGAGTTGTTTGTTTTTTCTTTTTACTAAATTGGGCCTTCTCTTCAGAGTAAAGCCTTGAAGATGAATAACCTACGTGCATCTGCTTGTGTACATTGTGCCTCTGTGCTCTAATTCAACTGTTTCTTTAACAAACCTGTTCCACTGCACATTTGACATGGTATCAAAAGAAAAGATTTTGCCTTTCCCTGCTCTTGGAATAGCACAGTTAATCACTGATGTCATTTTACTAGTAGCATTGGGCTTCTCTGTTTGCCATTATGCTAAATGTTCCTCAACAGCAAACCGGTGGTCTTTTTGTTGGAAAGTATGTTCTTGTCATTTGACTGAGTAATTAATTTAGTTATACACTTTATCTCTTTAGTCATATTCACATGAAAACACATACCTGCAATAGAACAATTTTTGTGAAGTTTGTTCAGTTTTTACCTTGCAAAGGTGACCAATCAAATACCAATGTCTTTGAAATTTCAGGGAATATTTCAGATAACTTAAAATCTTGGATTCAGTTCTTAAAGATGTATCCCACAGATAGTGACCTTTTAGACAGGCTAGAGAATGTCCATTCCGCCATGTTTCCTAATCTCATAGGTGAGGAACTCATTTAAGATTTTTCCTATAGATCGACATTTGAAATGTCGAACATATGAAAAACAAAAGTAAAAAAAAACAAAGAATTCACCTTATGTGAGCCATTTATTTTCACAAAATTCAGGGATTTATAAGGGGTAGAGGTAGCTTATAAATGCCTAGCCCTCAATGTCCTAATTGGATGCAGGAAGTCATAATTATTATAGAAAAACTTGGCTAGGCTTAGAAAGGTCCCTTGGGTCTTTAGCCTAGTAACAGTCTATGAATCTATGAATCTATACTATTGGACTTGAGAATGTGTAACAGGTCTGCCAGAGTGGAGTCTGTTGAAGCTCAGTATCATAAATATCCACTCAAGTGATCTCAATCTATTTTTCAAAATAAATAAAACATGTTGGAGGGGTAGATATGTATCACAGGAAGTACCTCTTCTATGGACCCTTCTTCCAAGCCACATAAAGCAGTGGTGCATCTCTTATTCTTTTCAAAAATAATTTACATGCATGGATGGATAACCATAAATTCACCCCCATTTTAGCACATTTGTCCCCCCTATATACGGGAAACGTAAATGCCCTAACCTGTCCTTGTTCAGCCCATCTTTGGATTATTTGTTTGCAAAATGTAAGGGCTAAAAATGACCAAGGGAATGTAAGGCTAGGGTTCTTAAGATCCTGAGAGATCAACAGCCTTGTAAGTACCTGTGAACCCATGAATTGCATTCTAAAGTAAAAAAGCAGCTTTAATGATGTACTTTTGTAAAATATGTGAGAGCTGGGAGCTTGCAGATATAGGTATTGCAAATGTCTGTGCAGTGCTAAGACAAAACTGTTGCCGGGCCTGTCAAATGCTGCCTATAGGGTACCATTTTCAACTAAATTCCATTTTTTTCAGAATCATACAGAGTGTGTCTGTTGTAAGTGTTTCCTTTGGCATAGAGAGATGAAGCCCTGACTATGATTCAGATTGCATACGTTTCATTAACAACGTGTGCACCTGCTGGTATTAGCATGGAGGAGGAAAGAAATAGGTTCATCCTGCTTATGTTTCCTCAGGTAGAGTGTGCAGTGGTGGGCTGTAAATACATGACCAAGTCACAGGAGCTCCACTGGTGAAACTAGAGTAACGTAGTCTGAGAGCTGATGTGTTGGAGGGGCAGACAGCATGAGGAAAATGTCACCACATAAGAGGGAGGTAGGCTCCTTACTGCACCATTGCAGGAGGGATAGTGACAAGCAGCACACGCAATGTTGCAGATAACCTGGCTCCCTATCGTTTATGGTTGTTGGACCCACCCCCCACCAAAGCAGTGCTACCCAGAGGTAGCATCAGGAGTGGCGGCAGGAGAAATTGGAGGGGTGTCAAATAGTTAATAGTCAAGCTGCAGCACCAAAGATGTGTTTGTAGAGAGTATTTCATTTCAAGTACAGAGGTATATAAACCAGAGTGCTGAAGCAAAATCAAATCTGGCAGTGATGTCCTAGAGACTTATGCTAATTTATTTGTGGTTCTAAGATGTTTGAATATAGATTATCATACCAAAGTATTGCAAATACAGTGCCAGTAACTCGTGTTTCCTATGGAGTATTTATTACTCTCAATGAGAAGACCTACTAAATGGGTCAGCAGCATGGTGAATATGGTTAACTCATTACAGCCAAGTGCGCCTACACGCATTTCTGTGATTATCTCCTACTGCACCTCTAGGTGTCAGATATCACTTGTTCATATTTATATTAATAATTCCAAAACCATGCTACATACAAGGTATCAGAATATTTTATCTTGAAGTATACATGATGGCAAATACAATTGTATTGATATTTGACCTCTGTCGATGAGGATTTGTTAGAACTGTAAGGTGATAACTTCATTTTTTTTTAGAAAAAGGCTCAAGCCACACCCACTGGGAGTTAAGGGACACACTCAAAAGAGCTGTACTGGAGGGAATGAGTTAAACAAGATTAAGTCAGAATTTATATAAACTTACAGGATTTCAATACACTGATCAAGAGGGAACATTATCCTTTGCAAGTTGTTGAAGCAGTAGCTGTCACTATAGCAGTGTAGCTATAGCAGGGATAAGGGGCTGGCTGGCCTGAGCAAAAGGTGTTAGAGAGCACAAATGACATGGAAGATTTATTTACCAGTCAGGTGTGAGTGCAGCACAGTCATTTAAGCAGCTGCAGCTGATATCATGGCTGTTTAAAAGAAACTGTCTATTACTAACTGTAGTAATTATCTAGTGTTTGTAGTTAGTGATAGATAACAGCACTGTTAGAATTTTTTTTGTCTTCACTTTGGAAGTCCTTTTTGTCTGGGGATTGCACAGGACACAAACTGATCTACACACATCTCTGGTTCCCACTATGCCCAATGCCACGTGTTTTCAGTGTAAGATGCAAACTCCCCAGGTGGTGATGTATATATCTGTGTCATGTAGGAGCTTCCTGATGTACCACCAGTCCATGCAGGTGACACAGGTGTGCTTCATCTCACATGAGGCATTGGAGTGTGGTCAGCCACAGTACATGCCCCTGCTGAACCAGCCAGGTTCTGCTTTTGGTGATTGTGAGACTTTCACCTCACATCACCAGACTGGCAGACAAAGCCAGTTAGGAATCCACCTCCCTCCCCTACAAGGATAGGCACCACCAAGCCAGCCTCCTTATCAGCACCATCAGTCACCCAAGTTTCTAACTGACCCCCAATGCTTGGGTCATAGTCAGGGATTTATACCCTCAATGCCAACAGGCTGATTGAGAGAAACAACTTTTTAGTGACATTTCAAGTTTGACTGCTGTTTGCAGTTAAGTGCTTGCCATGTTTTGCCACTGTAAGTATGAGGGCTGATTGCAATTCATTCACAGTTTCATTAGGAAACCAGAATACAAGGAGAACAAATATGTAAGACTTAAAGTGTGCGCATTGTACATGGATCAAAACCTGAAGCAGGAGTTAATGTCACAAGAAGTTTCAAGAACTTGAAGCTTATCTATATCAGTTCAGTAACCTTAGATTTCTATTTGTGTTGACTACTGTTCCAAATACCCCAAAGTGGTCAGCTTAAGGGTGTTAGAAGTTCAGAGTAAATTTTGTGATTTATGTGATGAAATCAATTTTTTTGCCAGAGATGATGTATTGGAATTGGTAATGTCTGGCACCAGTTCGTAACTCACTTGTCTAGATGTTATCTTTTTAGCAAAGACTTGGGTGTTCACACACATCACTTCAAGTCTGAGGTATCCACATTTGCATGGGAAAGCTAAAAAATGATTCAGACTGTGAAAAATATCTTTAGAAATCCTGCTTCATCTAACCATCTAGACTGTTAATTGCCATTCATGAAATGCAGAAATGTACCATTCAAATGTGTTGGATTCTTTCAACATCTCAATTGCTTATGCACAGAAGGCTTTGAAAAGGCTTCCCACACCATTTGGCCTAGTAGTGCCAGAGCAGACCACTAGCACCCAACTATGGGCCTGATTCAGGGAGACAAATGATGCAAATACTGTTTGAAGATGGATGAGCTGGATACAGTTCATAGGTTCATAGGTAGGTACTCGGCTATCCACCCTAGGGCCTATATAAGCCTAGCCAAAAAGGTTCCCTGGCTTTTGCCACCCAAGAAAATTATTTTCCTGTGTCAAGCAGAGACACAGAAGTGATCCCTGGGGGTGAAATTTCTATTTCCTATCCAGTCATCAACATTTTTCTTAGAGGGCCAATGAGGAGCTTTGCTTGACATGAATGGGAAGTTTTTTTCCAGAGTATGGGAAGTCTCTGGGACAGGAATCTATCCCTCCAGCATGTTCTGTTTATTTATAGCCTTTTGTGATGAGGTGTGCCACATCGAAGGATTTCCTGACTACTGTGGCAATGTGGTTATCAAAGGAGAGACTACTGTCCACCTGTGTACCAAGGTCTCTTATCACACTTTCAGTGTTTAGTGAGCTACCGCCTATGCGGTAGTTCATGGGTAATGAGATTTTCCCAAAGGGGATGACAATGCATTTCTTGGCATTGAGCTTGAGGCCATGACTTTGACACCAAGCATCTGTCTCTATGAAGCCCTTTTGTAGAATGTCTACATCATTAGGTGATTCTGTTATGGCTCCCAGTTTGCAGTCATCTGCGAACTTTGTTAGCCAAAGACCTTCTGTGTTGGCCTGCACTTCAGAGAAGTAGATGCCGAACAGGAGAGGACTCAGGAACAAACCATGTGGTACTCCACTTGTCACTGGTCTGAAGTCAGACTTGGAGTCAGCTACTTTTACTGTCTGAGTTCTGTCAGTGAGCCAGTTGGCCACCCATCTTGTGACATAGGGATTTATGCCCAGTTTAGTGAGCTTATCTATAATTCCAGAGGGGGGGGGTGGTATTGAAAGCCTAGGCAAGATCAAGATAGGCTGTGTGCACTACTTTTCCCTCATCTACGGCTCTAGTGACTGCTTCAAAGAAGTGAATCAGGTTTAGTAGACATGCTCTATATTTTACAAACCCAAACTGAGTGGGATCCAGGGTTTGGATCTACCTATGTCTTTGTTTATAAGCTCCAAGATGATACTTTCCATGGCCTTGCAGACCAGGCTCGTCAGGCTAATGGGGCAGTAGTTTCCGAGGTCCATGGTGGCACTCCCTTTATAGATTGGGATAACTGTTGCTGTGCATCATTCAGCAGGCACATAGCCTGAGGTGACATTATATAGAAGAGGCAAAAGACATTGTCAACATGTATGTACCAGAGCGTTTATTGAATACATGCATCTAGCGACTGTCAGAGAGTTTAGTGAAGTTTTATCCAGTAGTAATGAGCTAAGTGACTGTTAAACCTTTCTACTGCTAGTGATGCAGCTACATATACTGAAGCTGGATTGAATCAAATCATTTTTAATAAGCAACATATCAATATCATACATGTTATACCAAACTGGTAATGAGGCTGCTCTCATTACGGGGAGTGTACACTGGTAAAAAAATATTGCAGTGGTTTCAATATTCTGTAATAGTCTCATAACACACGAATCATAGCCAAGGGGTTAGCTATATTAAATGCTTTTTATAATTGTAGACAGTCTTATATATAGACTGCATTTTACATTCTGTAAAAGGGGGGAATGTCACATACTAGGCATGTGATATACCACTGCTTTAAGAAATGCTAATAATACAACTACTGTTTGTAGTCTGCTATGTGAATCATGCGAGTGGGAGTGGTTCTGCATTTCTGCTTTTGCGGGTAAAGGCTTGATGAATTAACATCTTTTTTTTGTATGTTCATGCATTCCATGTCTCCATGTTCCATCCTGACAATTTTAATAACAAGATTCTGCTGCTGTACAGCTAACAAGGCCTGTAGCCTACATCTACAGCATTGTACAGTCCCACTTGTTGTTTGTGTTTTCGGCTTTTCCCAGTTAGGGGTTGCCACAATCCCACTTATTAATTCAAAATAAAAACCTCCCGTGCTTGAAATATTTGGATTTTTTGGTTCTTACACACTCTCTAGTGGTCTGAGTGTTTGTAGACCCTCCCCCGGACTCCCAAGTACAGAATATCTGCAGGATTGATGGCATTCTTTGACAGCTAAAATTCTGTAATTCTACACCCTATTCTCTCACAGATCTTTTTAAGTGTTATCATAGCCGGCCTTAGGCATAGGCCAAGTAGACGGACGCCGCTCTAGCAGGGGTGCTTTTCCATTATTTATTTGGTGTAGGTAGCTCAGGATGGGGGTACCAGGTGATGTGGGGGGTGCCGTGGAGCTCTTTTGCCTAGGGCACCAGTTGACCTAATGTCGCTCCTGAGTGTTATGCTACGAAGGTCAAATTAGGTACCTGTTTAGGTTCTGTTATATCTCTCCAAAGTCAGAGTAACCAAATCACAGTTCACTGAATGCAAAATGGTCAAGGCAGCTAAATTTGAAATAAGAAAAATCAAACCTAAAACTACTGAAAATAGAAGAAAGTTTCTTATTTAAAAATATGAAATAATATGTAGCAATATTATACAATAAACAGAAGCTTAAAATTTTAATACCGCAGGTATTAATATGATGAAATGTTCTGAAAAACCAGCATATCTTTAATGTACTGAGTGTAACGTAAGCATAATTTATAAACTGATTATATACAGTAATAATAACCTTTACTGTAGTGGCTAGCCCCCCTGCACCTTTTTTGTGGGGGTGCTAACTCATCATACTCCAGTACTTACACATACTCAGCATACTCAGCAGTTTGCTTCTACCATAGCTTACTGTGACTCTGAGGAGGTGCAACCTTAGAAAATCTCTTTCTTTCCTGTTTACACACCATGTGATACATCAGGCAATGAGCACCTCTCAGTGCTCATTGTTTCTGTAACAGTTACTATTTGCAGGCTCAAGTTGTTAGCCCAAGGCCCATCCCTCCTCTGAGAGTGCACCACACACACTCACATGCACACATTCACACCTAGGGACAATTTAGAATGTCCACTCCACCTACTCCATGTCTTTGGAATGTGGGAAGAAACCGGAGTGCCTAGAGGAAACCCACGTGAATGCAGGGAAGACATGCAGACTCCACACAGAAGGCACCCCAGCCAAGAATCAAACCAGAGAACCTCTTCCTGTGAGGCAACAACCTTAGAAAATAAATTAACAACAAAAAAAAAAAAAGTCACTTGCAAGTCCCCAAATGACTTATATTGTAATTAATGATGCTAATTGTTATGTGGAAGGAATGCTTGCTGAAAAACAAATTCTGGTAAAGTTGTGTTTAGTATTTCCTGATTTGATTATTTCTGCTTTCTGTGCAAAGTGTTTAGTGATGTGTGATTCATTTAATTTGATTTGAGTGACATATCCCACATCTTATTTGTGGCTTTCCTTTCTTCGTAAACATTCAGCTCAGAAAAAGAGAAACAATTTATTTAACTGATAAAGAGTTTTAGATGAGATGTGAAACTGAGGTCCTACCTACATGAGTTGCTGGTATCTCAGGTGGATATGAAAGACTCCAAGGAATTTATTGAAAAAGAGGACATTGGCCTACAAAGTATAACCTGGTTAACAGTAAGGAAATAAATGCAAAATTGATATTTTTAATTTCCAAGACAAACATAGAAATAGGTAATAAAGTTACTTTTAAGAAGAAGCTGGTTTGATGTTCGGGGTAAAATCCAAAGTGATAACAATTGTGAGTTGTACGTTTGCAGGGAAATGTGAATTGGAAAATTAAGATCCCACACATCTTCAGAATCTGCCAACGTGTATAACAAAAAAGCCAGAAATAAAATCTTAATAGTGTTTACCATTGCAGTGTTTGGAACTTGCCTAACCCACCTTTCCTCTCTGTGAAGCATAACTCTAAACTGTCCAGATTTTTGCCTCTTATTTTTGGTCTGTTCCCCATAAAATTTGTGGTTTTCTAGCAAACGACTGAGGATTGAAGTCACTAAATAATGGCATACATTTGAGTTTCAAACTTCATATATTTTTAAAAAATGCATGCTGACTCAAATCCAGTTATTCCTAGCAACATTCTAAATTTATAAGAGCAATATTTAAAATCTGTTCCTATTTTTAGACGTTTGTCCCCATTACTTCAGGCTTTGTCCAAAATTCATGCGATAAGAGGTTGAGAAGTATGTTGTGAAGTTGTGTGTCATTGGACTTTTACTGTAGTCATAGTATCTACACTGTTACCCCATGTAAAGTTACATATCTCATGTATATTATTGTACCCGGCTAGCTCCACACACAAAATATTTCCTATTACAAACAATACATATGCACTTTTGTGTTTCATTGCCATCTCATTTGGGCTTTTTTATTCAGAATGGCATGATCTTCAGATACTCACAGTTATGAGAAAGTTCTTAGATTTAGTGATCATGTGATACAAAACCGAGAATAGTTTACAACGTAAAATGAGCTTGCCTTAAGGTCAACTGTCCCCCCACTATCATAAAGAGAAATGATTATCTAATTAATTTCTACTGTCACATTTCCTTAAGGCAGTTTCTATTACTTTATTTTTAGATTGGGAATATAGAAGTGGACATCATCATGGATACAAAAGTCCTCCTTTTCCCAACATCATTGCATTAGGAAACTTAAACTTCCATGTTGCTTTACAATGTAGTTTCTTATAAGCATTGGCAAAAATCTCATCAGTTTTGCTGTTCTTTCATTAATCAAGTCTGGACCTGATGCAGTTCACACATTTAAGTCACAGTGAGATAAATATTACTAACCTAAAAAATCCCAGGATGCCAAGCCTGTATTGGATTATTACTATCACGACATTTCCATATGCTGCAAGGGGTGATCCATCTGTCAGGAATGCTCCACCAGCCATTAAAGCTCCTCCATGAATGAATACCATTACCTAATAAATAAACAAGTAAAGACATAAACAAACAAAACTATTTGAATCTCCATTTAAAGTCCATGTTGCCACCCACGCTATCTGATACAAAGGAAACATGCAGCTGCATTTTGTCAATTTGTTAAAGAAGGTTACATAGATGAAAATGTTCCCTCTACTACAGTGAGGCAGTCTCTGACATCAGAGTGGGCTTTAACTTGATGAATGCACTGCTTAAAGGCTTGCACTTCAGTAATGTTTTCAGAGTATTTTGCTACACCTACACAGTCTGTTTCAAAACTGCACTCATTTATTTTGACAACATTACTTTGTTAAATGTATTTAAAATATGAAAAGGTGACGTAGAATTTTTGCAAATAATATGTACTGGTAACTTCATGATGTTGCAACTGTTATGGACAACACTGACTGCAGCACATATTTACCTATTGACACCCATGGTGGAAACCATCTTTTTTCTGTTCTGACATACATCACCTAAGTTTCTGTCATTTATACAAGTAGGCTAGGTAGGAAGGTGATAGACAAGACCATAGTAGATACATCAAAAGTGCCATAGCAGAAATAATATGTCTGCTTGTGAAGTAAACTTGCATACCAAAAAAAAAAGGAACAAAAGACACTGTGGTACTCGGAGAAGCTATGCAGAAGGTTATAGAGCTGCAAATGGCATTCATAAGGGATAAGGAAACTCCGCAGGAGTAGAACAGAGACTGAGATCAACTAAAACAAAGAAAAGCAGAAGCGATAATTACAAGAGCAAAGGCCAAACCTGAGGAAATGGTACTTCATTAACAATGGAGGGAAAAACATGTGTAAAATAGTAAACTGAAAACAAAAGAAAGAATAATATAAATTACAGAAAACATAAGGTAACTGTGCCATGTGACCATTTTTACCATGGCAGTACTCACTGTCTGACCTTACCTTGCTTTTTTTCAAGGAGAGATAGGCAAGTCATACCAGAGGTGAATTTGTGAATACCTATACAATTGTTTAACACCTTGTTAAAGGAAGATAGTGTGCCATGTTGTTTGACCTGGAGTGGAGTTTTGTTCCAGAGAATGGATGATGAATCTGTCTCCAATGTGATTTGTTTATCTACAAAAGCAGGTTAAGATCTCTGGTACTAATGTTCTCTGGACTGTTTGATTTGTGGGGATATAGAAGTTAGATTTGTGGGGATATATAGTGTTTGATTTGTAGGGATATAGAAGATCTTGGACTGTTGAATCCCTAATGGCCTGAAATGTAAGGCATAGATTGCCCCTATTAAATTTCTAGGAGAATAAATACAGGGACAGAGCTTCTAGTCTCTCTTGGTAACACAGGTATTTTAGGCCTGTGATCTTTTTTGTTAGGAACCAGTGGGGTCTCTCCAGCTGCCTAATATGTCTAGTAAGATACAATCCTTTGCAATCAGATGTGCCAGACAGAAATATTTCCTGGTCACTACTGCAACATGATGATCAAAGAAGAAGGAATTCTCTACCATGTTCCATGCTCTCTCACAACATGTTAATTTTACAAGTAAGATGAGTTGACGGATTGTTTAACAAATGCATTTTTAGTATTTAATTTTAGTGCATTTTCTGTGCAAAAGTTATAAACATGTAGAACTTCAAATTGTAATTTTTGCATTTCAGAAGTAGATTTGAGGATGAGATCCAGTTTAGAATCATTCACAAGTGTGATTAAGCAGAGATCCTGGATTTTCATATGGAGATCAGGTGAGTATAGGCTGAGTAATAGAGGACGTAGTACAAATCCCCACTGGTTACATTGTAGCTCTCTGAGGAAGCACCTGCCACTATCACTGTGTGGGTTCTGTCCCTCAGCTTTTTTACTATCCACCTAACTATGTAGGGGATCCGTTTGGAGCACTTTTAGCTTGCTAATTATGTTAGCCTGTTGTATGGTGTCAAATGCTTTGGTGAAGTCAAGATATGCTGTATAGACAGCATGACCACTGTCCACAGCTTGTGTTACCCTCACAAAAAAGCATATGAGATTCATTTGACATGATAAAAATGAGTCAGCTAAATAACAGTCAGGATTTTGACAACATCCTCCACAAAAGTCAATGTTAAATACAATATATGCATTTAACCAAACCAGGAGTTTGGAAAAAGCAGTCGCCAGCCATGAAGTAGTAATCCACAAAGTTTTATTAACGCTGACAATACACAATGCGTTTTCATCCTCAGATTTCATCAGATAACACAATCCACAAAAATATACACATGCTTAAATAACTCCTCACATTAAATAATTAACTAATTAACCAATAAAACCTTTGCATCAATTAATGGAATAAATATGCAAGGACAAATACAACTTAAAAACATAATATAAAAACCACATTTACAAAAAAATGTTAACCATTAAATATTAAATTAATAAATATGTATATGTATAATATATGATAAATGTATGTAGAAATTATATATATATATATATATATATATATATATATATATATATATATAAATGTATTTAAAAAATACACCTTTTAACACAGTTAAAAGAATAAATATGTAAAAACATGTAAAAACATGTGCAATGCTACCCCCTAGTGGCTGATAACAGTAAACACCTTTATAATTTGGCTGCTCTTCGTTTTAATAATGGTGCAAGTGAGATACTTTCATTCAGACCAGGGTGTCTTCCTGCATCCAAAAATATCTGCCAATATAGCTCCCTATATTCAAGACGGGTTTCCCACAAACCCCACCTAATGTCTTTGGGAACAACCTCCAGTACAAAAAACAAAAAAGTTACTTTGGCACATTCCTGTGTATGTTTATACAGGGCATTCTTATCACTGTTTTTACTTATATCACAAAAATATATGCATTTCCCCTTCCCAAAAACTGATGGACATTAATCTTGCTGCTGATAAGCACAAGCAGTGGGGGTGTCCTACACCCACGCTGTCAGAGAGCGGAAGGCTTCAGTTCTTCAGTTTGTTTTGCTCATCTTCATTTAAAATATAGCTTTTTAGTACACATGGCCTTACATCCTGTCAGTACAAGCATTCTGCATTAAAAAGGAACAAATGGTAAGGCTTGATGTTGTGAAACTATGTGTATGCATGCGTGTGTGAGTGTGTATGTGTGTGTAACCATTATATAGGTATAGTCTTTATGCATCATCATAGGTTCATAGGTTCATACTAGGCTATCTGCCCGAGGGCATTTACAAGCCTAGCCCATAGTTTTGTGGCTTACGCCACCCCTTTAGTTTGGAGAAACTATGTCCATTATTTTGCTGTGCCTCTGTCGAGCAGTGACACTAAGGTAACCCCTGGGGTATATCTGCGATCTCCCATCTATTGGTCAAGATTCCTCTTGAACAAGGCCAGCGAGGTGCTCTACCTCACATATACCGGGATTTTGTTCCACAGCATAGGGAGTCTTTGGGTGATGAATCTATCCCTCCAGCACGTCCTATTAATAACCGTGTTGAGGTTTAAGTCTCCCGCCCTTGTGGCTCTGAGGGATCTAGATTTTTTGAGGTGAAGCATGTTCATCAAATCTGGGTTTGACATGGCCTTGTATGTCAGGCACAGGTCACCTCTGAGCAAGCGATAAGCAACTGAATAGAGCTGGAGTTCTTTTAGTCGGGCAGCCTAAGACAGATTTTTGAGACCCTCTATCCTTTTGGTGAGGAACCTTTGTGGCCTCTCCAGCTGCTGCAAGTGTCGGGTCAGATACATTCCGAATGGGGCATTGTACTCAATCATTGGTCTGATGAGTGATGAGTATAGGGAGACTATGACCTCCCTTGATCTAGATGTGAATCCCTTCATGATAAGGTGGGCAATGTAGAAGGTCTTCCTAACCACTTTAGCAACATGAGTGTCGAATGAAAGGCTACTGTCAACCTGGGTCCCCAGGTCTCTGATAACTTCTTCTGTGCTCAGTGGATTGCCACCTATATGGTAGCTAGGGGTAACCTTGTTTTTCCCGAAGGGTATGACTATGCATTTCTTGGCATTTAACTTTAGGCCATGGCTCTGGCACCAGTTATCCGTTTCTGTGAGACCCTTCTTAAGGATATCTGTGTCAGATGTGTTTTCGACTACGGCGCCCAGTTTGCAGTCATCTGCAAACTTTGTCAGCCATAACCCTCCTGTGTTTGCTTGTACTTCAGAAAAGTAGATGCCAAACAAGAGTGGGCCCAGGACTGAGCCCTGTGGGATACCACTTGTAACAAGCTTTGAGTCTGACATGGCGCCAGCAACTCTGACCCTGTGGGTTCTGTCACTCAGCCAGTTTGCAACCCATCTTGTGATGTATGGGTTTACATTTAAGCTGATGAGTTTTTCAATGATACCCGAGTGGGGTATTGTATCGAAGGCCTTCGCCAGGTCGAGGTAGGCTGTATGGACTGCCTTTCCCTCATCAATGGCCTTGGTGACTGTTTCGAAAAAGTCAACCAAGTTTAAAAGGCATGATCTGCCTTTGACAAAGCCAAACTGGGTTGGATCCAAAGTCTGCAAATTCCCTATGTCTTTATTTATGAGATCCATTATGATCCTTTCCATGGCTTTGCAGATAAGGCTTGTCAAGCTAATGGGACGGTAATTTCCAGGGTCGGTGGAGGCACCGCCTTTGTGAAGTGGGACCACAGTCGCTGTGCACCACTCCCTGGGTACGTATCCGGAGGTGAGACTAAGATTAAACAGCTGTCCTAACTGCGGGTTTAATTCCTCGTTGAGTTCGTGGAGCACACAGCCGGGGACACCATCAGGTCCCATGGATGCTGTGTTTTTTGCCTTGGAGAGAGCAGTTCTCACTTGGGCGTTAGAGATGTTTGGGGGCTACAATCGTTTGGTATAGATATCTCTCCTTTTGGGGGGGGGGAGTTTGCACTGAACCTGTCAGCCAGTATGTTGGCAATGTCTGTAGGATCAGTAATCTTCACATCATTTTGAAGTAATTCTGAGCATAGATCATGTATCTAAATATATTATACCCTTATGCTGGACTCACAAATAATACATAGTATAACTACTAAAGAAATCTACAAGGTAAGTAAATCTTTCAAAAATGCCTGCATATATCCATCATATCATCCTAAGGAAAGTAAACAAACCAAACTAGATTTACTTCCCCATCAGGTATAATCAGAGATGTAGCTACAGAGGGGCAAAAGGAGCAGCTGCATTGGATGCAAGGTGTTAGCGGGTTCAGTCAGCAATACTGATGAAACAGTATCACACACGGAGCTCTTGAACACTTTAGTCGTGACTGTGACTGGGAGAACTGCACAACACACCAGATAACTTAGCTATGGCTCTGACTATAATGAGGTAAAGCAATAAAAAAAAACTTTCACTATGTTTTTTTCTTTTCTACCAATATATGTGTATCTATGTCATTGCATAAACCATGATTTACTAATTTAATAAAGCAGTTATTAAAAAAAACAACAAGCTACTGAGTAACAAAGGGAAAATCTTTTCCAGGAGAAAAAAATTCAAACTAAATACAACTCAGCCTTATAACATCATATACTATAAAATTCAACCACAAATTAAATATAAAAGCTTATAAAAATACAAAAAAAGGAATCTTCCCTTTCACTTCAATGGCAAAAAATAAAACACATTTAAGAAAAATCAAAAAGTTTAGCAATCATACCATCCCTCACTTAAATCAAACTCAAAACACACAAATCTATCAGTAAATATCCTAAAACATTAAGAACAACTAAGAAAGATAATGCTTGAAAAAAAGCAGAATGCATGAAAATGTAAGTAAAACATTTAAAAGTCAAATAAAATATATTAATATTACAAAAGAGATATAAAATGCAACACTATAACAACAAAAAATTCACTTAATATAAAGTAACACCAAATATTCAAATAAACTTTATCATGTTGCTATGTACTGAAACAGGTTAGAAATGAAAATTGCCTTATGGTAAAATCTTAACACTGTAGCCCTCTTATTCAAAGAACATTAGCAAAGTTGTTATATCCAGAAAAAAACACAACTATTGCAATGAACTGGAAACAGAGATGTTAAAAATACAGATCAATTAATAAATTAAATATATGTTTTTTCTTTAGGTATGAGAGCTCAGTATGTGACTCATGGGTGTGATACATTCTCAAAACCCACAGTACTAAATATTTCATTTTTCACCCCATTCCACATATAAATGTGTGTGTGTGTGTGTGTGTGTGTGTGTGTGTGTGTGTGTGTGTGTGTGTGTGTGTGTGTGTGTGTGTGTGTGTGTGTTGTGTATATGTGACTGTGTGTTTGGCTTACAACAGCTGCAAATTTTACTTTAACTTTAATGTTTCCATTTAGCCCAAATTTTTTCAAGAACCCCTAAGGAACTGCTTCATTGTGATTTACATTAATGTTACTTACTGGTAAGCTGGCAGTCTCAGATGGCGCCACTGGACTATACACATTTAAGTACAGGCAGTCTTCAGCCAGCCCCAAAGGGGGCATGGCTATTTTAATTTGCTTAAATAGGGCCCCTAAATTATTCTTGTCTTGTATACACCTGTTTCAGAAAAAAATTTTCATTGAATTAGTAAAGCATAACTGCCCCTAATTAAGTATAAAGACAAAGGCTTAATCAAACTGTAAAATATTCATGTTATCATCATTAAAAACTGGCAATGAAATAAAAGCCCTTCACTATCAAACAATGCAAACATTTCTGACGTAACCAGGACTGTAGCACCGGGGTTTAAATGGTGCCATTGCCTCCCACTTCTTTTACACTATAAACACAAAAAGACAGTGAATGAATCAAGCATTGAGAACTGTTTACTGCAGTCCGTGAAAAACCTTCAAAGAGCATAAGTCATACAGCAACATATTGCGAATGCTTCCAATAGTATGTCTGTTACTCAAAGTACACTCAAAGACCCACTATTATTTTTTAATTCTGGTGTATCTCAGTAAATCAGAGCAAGCAAAGACACTTACAGTGACTGTATCCTGTTGACTAAATCAGTATTTATTTCTTTTGGAGTAGCAGCTGTAGGCATGTAAGGGGTTCTCCATACATTTTAATTATGGGCAGTACTCTGAAGAAGAAAAATTGTAGAAACTCTTTAAATATGCAACAGTGACCACCCCAGTAAAGTTATATCCACACTGCAATCCTTGCAAAAATGTACAAAGAGCTAAAATAGCGACAAAAATATCCATTTTACAAAATACCTATGTTTAGATCAAGTGATGATAACAGTTTATGTAATCCCTATAAAACAAGTCATTTATTTTGAACTGGGCTGTTTTCCTGAACAAAGGATGAATGTCCTGGATGGCAGCGGGACACTGTGTAAAATGAGTCTGAAAGAAGCTGCTGAAATTGTCCAGATTTGCTGAGGCTACAGTGTGACTTGAAGGAACAACAGAAATAAAAATGCAGTGAGAGTAGGGATGACAGAAATGAGAATAATAGCAGAGAAAGCAGGAGGAAGAGCTGAGAAGGCGGAATACAACTGGAGCACAGACCAGGCACAGCAGGCAGTAGAGATTTTCTATGTTCAGTGAATAGGAGAATGAACAGGAAGAGGAATGGGAAAAGGGTCCAGCATAAGCCTAGTTTAGTGTCTGAAGATGCAAGGATCACTAGCACAGGAGTTGGTAAGGGATACTAGTAACCTGCCAATCAATCACCAAGGGCATTTGTTAGGGCGCTAGGACAGGAGCAGTACAGTAGCTCCAGCCTTACATTTTTTCCCATCATTGACCTTGACTCACTATCTATGTTGGATCTGCATTCTCCCCCTGTATTTCAATTTTGTTTCACATCCTTGAAACTGTCCATATATTTTGCATTTACCCTTGCTATAAGTGGTCCATGCCATGGCTGAAAAGGGGTAAAAAATGATCAACTCTCAACTAAAATAAGTAAAAATATATATATAATAGCATCTCATACTATATGCATATAAAGCATATGGCCTCTGAATATTTTTTATTTTAAGCAAGACAAAAAGTTGGAGCCTTAAAATGTTTATAACTGTGCTGTGCAAATGATCATATTGTAAACTTATGTTATTATATTTCAAGTTATTTCACATCCATTTTAAATATATATTTTTTTAACATAAGGCTTTTATGTGGTTATGTGTTAAATATTGTTGGAGCACAGACTGATTAATTTTTCAATGGTATATAAGATGTTTGAACTCATTTTTTTTTTATTTACCATATGAGGAGGTCAAGAAGTGATGAAAAGCTTACTGCTTTATTGTTTTTGTTTACCTCTTTAAGATGCAAGACTTATTTGCCATTTTTTTTTCTTTTGGAAAACATTATCTTGGTCCAAATGGAACAGCCCTACAGAAATCCAGATTTGAAATACACTCCACACTTCTTAAAGTTTAAACTGAGGTAGAGAGAGTGAAGGGAGGACTCGAGAAGGCAGTTGTAAAGAGGAATGTGTGGGAATGTAAATTATAGTTGCGTTAATATGCATATATTGTCCATGTAAGCATAGAATCAGTAGACTTAAGCAAAATGCATACTGTTGCCCTTTTAAGAAGAACTGCACCATAATGCTCTGGGAGTACTGAGCCTTTGAGCAGTTGGATGTCATTATTGCTATGCTGCCATGTTATTTGTAATAATTTTACTTGTTAATCGTTATCTTTACTGAATGCTGATTGTTATTTGTAATAATTTTACTTGTTAATCGTTATCTTTACTGAATGCTGATTGTTATTTGTAATAATTTTACTTGTTAATCGTTATCTTTACTGAATGCTGATTGTTATTTGTAATAATTTTACTTGTTAATCGTTATCTTTACTGAATGCTGATTGTTATTTGTAATAATTTTACTTGTTAATCGTTATCTTTACTGAATGCTGATTGTTATTTGTAATAATTTTACTTGTTAATCGTTATCTTTACTGAATGCTGATTGTTATTTGTAATAATTTTACTTGTTAATCGTTATCTTTACTGAATGCTGATTGTTATTTGTAATAATTTTACTTGTTAATCGTTATCTTTATTGAATGCTGATTTGCTTCGTGATGATTATAACCAGAAACTGTCTGTGTTTTGTACCACCTTCTGACATGATTTCAGAACTGAGATGTCTTGACAACCCCCTCCAAAAATGCCATTACTAGCTAAAAAAATGCCATAAAATGCCAAATGATCCAAATGCTCAAAATGAGATATTTATACTGAAAATTGATTTATTACCTTAATTTTATTCATTTTGCTAAATTTAATCTATTTGCCATTGAATTACTGAATTTCTTGCTGCCATGATACAGTTTAACCCACCAAAGTCATATGATTTATCAAAGTTATTTTGCTGGCCTGTCTAAAGAGAAAGATTTGTATAATTTTTATTGCCACAAAATCAGATAAGGAATCAGAAGAATCCAGGTAAATCCACTCCTTTTACAGTGGACAGAGAGGTTGGGGCTGTATGTAGCTGCTTTGCTTTCTCTGAGAACCAGTGTTACATATGAGTTAATGATAACTAAACTCCATGCTCCTTTTGTGTTACAAAGACATATACATGAGAGAGCATTCTTTCTTGGCAACATAAAAACGAAAGATGGGCGTGGAAACTTTTATTATACAAGTATATAACTTAGCAGAAATTCTGGTTTTAATGTCCCTAAATATGAGCAAGTAAGGGAAAGAATTATGATTGGACTGGCCGATATGTAAGTGCAATGAAACTTATAGCATGAAGTCAGTCTTACTGTAGAAAAGGAATTACAAATGGCCAGACTGGCTGAACTTGATAAAAAGCAGAATGCAAACTTGAATATAGAAAATGAAGTGTATGAAGTCAAACATAAAAGTGCTAGCAAGTTCCATAAAAGGCATACTGCTAGTTAAGTCAAGCAAATGTTCTAATAGTAAACGGAGAGATAGCCAGGCATAATGAAGCAGTATGGTGTGATGCACATGGTTAAATGTTGAAGAAATGTAATAAACTGGGCCATTTTGTTGTTGTATGCAAAATTAAGCAGATTAAAGAAGTTAACACTGAACATATTGTAAGTAAACTGAAAAATAATATTTAAAAAGCATTGTACTTGGGATCAATTAACACTGTGGCAATTGTGAGAGTGACTGGCAAGTAAAATACCAATACTTACAGCAGTTGTGAGTTTAAGACAAGCACTGGGACTAATGTTACTGTGATATCTTGTTAAACCTATAGAAAGTTCCTGAAGCATCCAAGTTTAATGAGGTGGAGACTGAAATTCATAGGCCAGCAAGCAAGCACAAGTGCATTGGCAATGTTCTAGCTATGTCTGAGTTGTGGGGGAACAAGTTTAGGTATTGAATTTATGTGCTAGATGGTCCTTACATAAATAATCAGCTCAGTAGAGCATTAGTGTGTAAGACTGTCTTAATAGCAAGAATAAGTGAAGTGAATGTAGACATGTTTGGTGAGGTGGGCCTGCTTAACTGTGTGCAGGTGAAAATCAACATAAAATCAAAAGCTGTTTCATATGCTTTAACTGCACCACAGAAGGTGCCATGTCCAATTCCTGTCCAAAGTCAGGCAGAACTCATATGACTGCAAGACCTTGGTATTACTGGAAGTGTTACTGAATCAAATGAATGTTGTGGTGGCCCCATGATCCCAGCAATTCAAAAGAATGGTTGAGTGAGAATCTGTGTTGGCTAAACAATACTGTTATGACAGAAAGGCTCATTTTGCCTACCATACAAGACATAACACCAAAACTAGTGAATGCTAGAGTGTTTTCTGCATTAAATGCCCCCAGTGTTTTTTGGGTAATACCTTTAGTCATAGAAACTAAAAGTTAACAGTATTCCTTACCCTTGTTGGAAGATTTTGTTTGAAAAGGCTGCCATGTTTGGATAACCGCTCCACCTGAAATTTTTCAGAGTGTTATGAATAATTTGCTTCAGATTTGATGGCATTGTTGTTGTTATGCATGACATCTTGGTGCTTTAGCCTGATAAGCAAATGTGCGACTCAAGGGTAGAAGCAGTGCTGCAAGTAATCCAAAATTCATGTCTCAGGCTGAATAAAGACCAATCTTGCAGTATTTTGGGCACCATATATGCACTAATGGTATCAAATCAGATGCAAGTAATGTCAGAGCAATAGCTGAACTGTGTAATTCATTCTATGTAACTGAATTAAGACAAAGCCTAAGCATGGCCAGCTGTTTGGGAAGGTTTGTTCTAGAGCATTCTACAACCCTTCATTCTTCAACAGATTTAATAAAGAAAAATGTGCCATGGTCCTGGGGATATGGTCACACTCAAGCCTTTGCCAAAGTAAAACAAATGCAAACTACTGTTCCAGTGCTGGCACACTATGACATCACTTAACAAACCATACTAAGTGCAGATGTTTGTAGCTACTGATGTTGTTGTTGTGTCTTTCAGCTTTATTCATGCATGTCTCCACACAGAAGATGTTCTAGCTGAGAATCATAGGTATTATAAATATTCTTTCCCCAAAGCAATAATGGAATTAAATGTATGCTGCAATGCAAAAAGAAAAGTATGCTTTTATTAATACAAGGTTTTGACTTGTAAAGCAAGGGTTAACTTGGAAATAAATGTCTCTTTCTAAAAAGCAGAAGTGTAACAGAAACTGTGTGTTGAAGCAAGCAGCTATCTCAGACAGACACCTGCAAAAATGAAACATGCTTAGTTTAGCTTTAGTGTAAATATGTTTAAAAATGGCTCATGGAAAAAGAACATGTCTAGTTTTGTGGGCTAAATATAACTGTAAATGGCATCCTGTTATAATAATAAGGAAGTTTGTTCAACAGGGACTTTTCGTAAAGACTTCAGATACAGAAACCAAAGAAGAACAAGTGACAGAAACCAGCCATGCAAATCACAAGGACAGTAAAAATAACATCTGCTGCCCTTTGAAAAGGGTATATAAACTGGACATTATTTTCTCTTCTTGGGAGACGTATTAAGCAAGTGCGCATTGATTCAGTTAATGAGAAGCAAAAAAACTTTTTCTAGCTGTATTTATAACAGAACTGAAATAATCTCAGACAGTGTAACTGTTTGGACAGAGTAAACTATAATGGCAACAGCAGTACAGTGCAAGTCTGGTGATTCTGACATGTCACAACAATTTAACAGTGGCAAAGCCAGCTAAAATGTGACCTTTTCTATCCATTACCAGTAGTTACTGTCCATTTGGTGCCATAATGTATGCGTGAATTCCACAGGTCAACAGATCCAGTGCTTCTCTTGGGTGGATTATGAGATAACATTGTGTCATCTGTCCAACAACATTCCACCATCAATTTGTCTGTTAAAGGACACTGTTTCTTCAAAGTGACTTCAGCCTGATCACCTGTTTGTCATCTATGAAAAATATGGTAAATTCTTCACAGTTATAACATGGATGCCAGTAAAAATTTGACTTTATAATGCCCACATATTGTACATATAGATTTACATAATACACTGGACAAAGTCTGGTCTTATTTACAGGCATGGTTTAAATCTTCTGTGTCAGACATAAAATGTAACTATGAAATTTTTAATGTTCAAAAATTAGATAGTTGTGTTTGTAAATGAATAAATGTCTATAATCCATACATGGCGAAATTACAGCAATTCAAAAAGATTGTTTTTATGTGGAAGTAAATTTCCAAAATTATGTCTATCTTGTCACAGGAGTCTAGCATGTAAGCCATACCATAAGATATATCCTATACAAAGAATCTGTTTGATTCTAGCTGTGTTAGTTCTTCACATATACAACAGTTAAATGTACCTTCTACAGTCATGCCTTTGTCAGATATAATGCAAACTGTTCAACATTTTCTTTAACTTCTTAAGGCTTTACCTAAATCGCATACAGTACACATGTATGACAGTTACTGTCAGTAATGTAACAGACTACATAAAAATGTTATTTATAATAAATCTTACAAATGCAAAGAAAGTTCTAACATAGTAAAGTGTGCTATTAATATTAACCTTTTAAAGAAAAGGTTTCCACAGCTTTTTAAAATTTCCTTGTGGACAGTAGTAAGGGACAATAATGCCATCTAGAGGAAGCGACTCAGCATAGCATTCAGACTTTACATAATGACATTTCTAGTTTAACACAACAATCGGATAAAGTCCAACACATTTACTAAGGGCACATAATATAGGGGTTAATCTGACAAGACAATTAGAGAAAGCCCAACAAGATTTACAAGGGGCACAAAATACACCAATTGGCACTGGACAGGGTTCAGCAGAAATGGCAGTTATTTTTTTCTGCTGATATTATAGCAATTGGTGTGGTTTGGTCCCAGGCGAAGCCCGAGGACCAAACAAAGACAACCGTGGGTAAATCCGCATTACCCACACCCAGAAGTTATATTGCTATGACATTATTTAAAAAGAAATAATTACTTTTCTTAAATAATGGCATTGTATAATGCCTCTTTGCTGCCCTTCGCGCTGTCTTCTTACCACGGCAGTTCTGATGTACTGTGAATGCCTAAGCAGTACATCAGAGTTGGTATAAAAAGCAACGGAGAAAGCAAGATCTCCGTTGCTTTATGTTAAATGGGTTTAACATAGCGAGAAAAAAAACAAATAAAGATCGGAGATTGCTTATTTTTAGTTGTTCTCACTATGTTAAACCCATTTAACATAGTGAGACAGGTTTAAAAAGCAACGGAGAAAGCAAGATCTCCGCTGCTTTTTACACACTGTGTCGCCATGTTAAAGGAGTTTAACATAGTGAGACAGCTTTAAAAAAAGCAACGGAGATCTCTGTTGCTTTTTCTATGTTAAACTCTTTAATGCATGCTGGCCAGTCTTTGGAATATTAATGGGGGGTCATGGTATAATTATCAGTAGTCTTGTTTATTGCAGACTCTGCCTCAGTGGCAGGACAAACAAGTACATTTTTTATAAATGTCTACATATAGTTGGTATACATTTAAATCAGACCCCAGACAGAGTCTGGACTGTTTTCAGGCAATTAAGTAGTACTGTTAAACCATTCAACCAAGCAAGTAGTACTGTTAAAGGTAGCACAGCTTTATATTCAGTGTCATGATCAATATTTGCAAACATACACAACTTTAATTAAATGTATAAATTGTGGTGACAAATAAAAATAATCAAACAGTCTGCATAAGATGACAGAAAAAAAAAAAATAATACTTTGGTCAGACACGATGGTATGTTAAAGGAGTTTTTTCAGACAGTTAATGACATTCTGCACAATGCAGATGCAGCTCTAAAATCAGTTTCTGTGAGCCAGTCAGATACAGGCTCAGAGATTAAACATATCAAACTCCACCTGGAGCAAGAGACAGCCAGAGTGCTAGACAGTTTAGAAAAAGCAGAATTGCAGATACAAATAGGAAATGTACTAAAACAGCTTGTAGACTACAAAAAGCAGCTTTATGATTTAAAGTCTGAAGATAATATTAAGCCTAAAAATGTCACAGTTGTTACAGGTACAACAATCTCGTCTACTGCAGACAATTCCACACTGCAATGATGTAAACAGGAGACAGCCACAGGCAGTTAATACACTGTTTTTAAAACAGGTAATAAATAGACATATATGCAAGGAACCTGCAAACATCAGGGTACACAGAAAAAGGAGGGAAGTAATAAACAGAAAGAAGGAAGGACACATCTTTTTCAATAAGACAAGGGGTAATTAAAAACACCAACATTATAATAAAAATGGTAAATTATGCCCAGTAGAATATGGGGATAACCCTCCCTATAACCCAGATCATGGCAGGGAATAGGCATTAAAGCAATAAATTAACAGAATACAGGTTATCAGTAAGTAGTAACTGGCAGGGATCTTTTGAAGTAATGGAAGACAATGTTACTATACAGAACTCAATGTAAATTAATTAAACAAAGGGGACAGGAAAAGACAAAAATAAATATTACTTTACTGGTTTGATAAGCCAGGACAGATTCAGAATAAACAAACACAGAAATAACCTACAGCCATACAAACACAGAGTAAAGTTAATACAAATACATTGTAAAGTTAAAGTTAATACCGATACAGTGAATACATTTACAGTAATGCAAATGGTATATGCAAAACTAAACAATGCAATTAAATATTGGGTATAAGTCCACATCCATGTCTGGAAATGAAGTAACATTTAAGGCAGTACCTATGACAAATCCTACATAGAAAAGGTTCTGTGGTAACAAAAGAGGGTCAGCTCCCACCACATTAAAAGTACAGTACGTCTCCAAAGGCAGCTTATGCATACAGCAGACAAGATCAATACTGGTAGTAAACAGTGACTGTAATGTTACATTTTCAAAAGAATATCTTACATGGAATATAACAGCAAACAGACTTATACTTTTATAAACAAACTAGTACAGCAAGAACATCATGAGTCAGACTGGTGTAACTGCCATCCTGGGAATAATACACAGGAATGCATACAGGTAGTAAAGTACAGAGTGATTAAAAAACTTAATAAAAACTTAGACAAATAGTATTTTTCAGCTAATAAAAATCCAAGCAAAAGCAGCACACCATGTTGGTTCATAGACTTCAGTGCAAGTTAATGAAAGTCAGTGTCAGTAAAGTAACAGTCTGTTAACAGTCTTAGGGAAGTAACAGTCTGTTTAAATTTGTTTTTAATGCTGATATACCCATTTTCTAAAAAAGCCAAAAAATGGAGGAAACTAAACCTCACACAGGGAGATACAAGCTTTGGGGGTGCATGTTAATACTCATATGCATTTTAATACTATTGTATATATGGTTTATAATAGCAATATAGGGACATGACAAGGCAATCCAAAAAAGAAAAATAAATGCAAAAAAAAATAAAAAAAAAAACAATTGCATAGAAAAAATGGGGAGAGATAGGTTCATAGGTAGGTACTAGGCTATTGGCCCTGGGGCCTATACAAGCCCAGCCAAAAAGGTACCCTGGCTTTTGCCACCCAAGAAAATTATTTTCCTGTGCCACTGTCGAGCAGAAATACAGAGGTGATCCCCGGGGTCAATTTCTTATTTCCCATCCAATCGTCAGGATTTTTCTTGAAGAGTGCTAATGAGGAGCTTTGTTTGATATAGATAGGTAGTTTATTCCAGAGTATGGGAAGTCTCTGGGACAGGAATCTATCCTTCCGGCATGTTCTGTTTATTCTGGTGACAAGGTTTATGTCCCTAGAGCGTGTAGCTCAGAGGGATTGGGATTTCTTTAAGTGGAGCATGTCCAACAGCTCTGGGTTTGACATAGCTTTGTATTTTAGGCAGAGATCACCTCTGTGTAGGCGATATGCGATGGAGTAAAGCTGGAGTTTTTTGAGATGGTCTGTGTAGGGCATCTGTTTGAGGCCAGTAATCCTCTTTGTGAGGTATTTCTGCAGCCTTTCCAGTTGTTGTAGATGTCTTGTGAGGTACATACCAAAAGGGGCATTGTATTCTATAATGGGTCTAATGAGTGATGAGTAGAGGGGAGCAATGACCTCTTTTTATCTGGATGAGAAACCTTTTGTGATGAGGTGTGCCACATAGAAGGGTTTCCTGACTACTGTGGCGATGTGATTATCAAAGGAGAGACTACTGTCCACCTGTGTCCCAAGGTCTCTTATCACACTTTCGGTGTTAAGTATACTCAGATATAACAGATCATGAGAACAGGGACATCGTGATTGGATACCTGATTTCAGTATATTTTTGGCCTTACAAAATTTATTTGCAAAGGCACATAATAAATCAGATTGTTGGGTTTGTAGCCACATTCCTTATGTAAGGGAAATGCCATTACATGCAGTCCCTGTAGAGGTTAGAGATACAGGTTTTATGTTTAAAGAATCTTATAAAAAATAGAGTTGTAAAACAATCAGTCATAAAAGATCATTCATAGTTGATGGAAATAGAAAGAGAGATACTCTGTTTTCAAAAGAAAGGGACAGTCAGGGTTTCTACTTTACACCAACTGTGGTCATGTGAAAAGCTTGAGTATAAAATAAAAACAGTATGGGAGTTAACACACAATACTTCTTTTAAGGAAGGGATGAAAGAGGAGGAATTCTGTTACATAGAGTATGCACTTCCAGTAATGAGAATTATTCACACATTACCAGAGGACATGGTAAGAAATCACCAGAAAAAGAGGGAGGTTCATGATAGTTTTCCAAAATAGGGAAAGATTTTAAAACACCTGGACATAGGAAATGGTGTTATTTCAGGAGCTGAAATATTTCACTGGTATGGTGCCACTAAGGCAATATGGAAAGTTACAAAGTTGATAAAAGTTTTAGCAAATGCAACTTATGGAGCTATCTCAGATATAACAGAGGAGATGTGTTAAAATGTGTGTTAATAAAACTGTCAAACAAGTAACTGTTATTAACAATGAAGGAAGGCTATTAATACAGAGGATCACATTTTCTTGTAGATTGCATTTTTTCCTTAATTAATTGAAAAAGGGGAAATTGATAGATATTATGAATATTCTTTCCCCAAAGCAATAATGAAATTAAATGCATGCTGAAATGCAAAAAGAAAAGTTTGCATTTTATTAATACAAGGTTTTGACTTGTAAAGCAAGGGTTAACTTGGAAATAAATGTCTCTTTCTAAAAAATCAGAAGTGTAACAGAAATTGTGTGTTGAAGCAAGCAGCTATCTCAGACAGACACCAAAATGGTGGACAGCCTGTAAGCACACTGACAGTGCAGCTCCTGCATTCCTATACTATAATCTGACTTCAAACCAACGCATCGCTTAGGAAAAGTATACCAAACATCACTGGATTAAAGCAGAAATATGAGTACTTACTTGTTTCATCTTTATATTTCAAAGATTCTCTCATTCTGAAGGAAAAATAATTACTTGTTGGAAACAGATCCCTGAACTGCATGGTGTGGATTCTTCAAGACTAACAGGCCTAATAAGGGGAAAGTAACAAGAAAAACAACTTTCATAACAAGACTTATCATCTAAAATTCTGCAATACTACTAGGAATCTAACTATACAAGATTAATGGAGAATCAGCCCGATCGGATGGAAACTGTAATCACAAAAACCAAACTGTCTGCAATTACTACTCCTGAGAAAGAAACCACTTCTAAAAGGCAAAAAATTAACAAGCAACAAGAAGAAGCTGATAAAATGTCTCAAAGATTAAAACAGGAACAACCTTTAACACTGGAGAATCTGAAAACTGCTTTACAACCTTTACAAACAGAAGTGCAGGGTTTCTCTCATAAGCTAACTACATTTGTCTCTACTCTGGACCAAATTGTGTTTAGGCTTGAACAAAATGAAGCTAAAATTATGGACAATGAGCTAAAAATAAATGAAATGCAAAAAAAACACAAACCAATGACACCATAATTAAAGAATTACAGCAAAAAATGTTAGACTTGGAAGCTAGAAAATGGAGAAATAATTTTATCATAAGAGGTATTCCAGAGAGCTTTGATAATTCACAACTTATTCCAATAATAAAATAAATACTAAGCTCTCTTCTGGCTAATAAAAATCTCCTGGATGAGATAGTGATCGAAAGAGCTCACAGAGCTATAAAGCATACACAAACAAGTGATCCTCTTAGACAAATCTATATCAGACTGCTTAATTCAGCACATGTTCAACAGATACTGTCAGCTTATAAGATTAAAAAGAATGTTACATGGAGAGTGCATAATATTATGATTACTCAAGATCTTCCTTTACAAATTAAACAAAATTGACAGAAATTCAGCAAATACTGCAATTACCTCATTGAAAATAAGATTTGTTTCCAAATGAGATATCCTGCAACTTTAACGTTTTATTACAAAGAAGAAAAAATATCCTTGGAAACACCTGACCAGGCAAAATCCACCTTTCTGCATCTCTTCAAAGTAAATCCTGCCTGAGACAACAATTTTCATATCTTTTGATCCAAAAACAACATTTGGAAGGCTAAACAAGTGCTACAGCTCCAAAAAACTGCAGGACAGAAGAATATACCACTCTTATGGGAAATTTTAAACAAATGAATGTGGAATGTGTTCTAAATAACTCTGCTTACTTGCCTGTAATGAAAACCTATTTGCTACACTGTAATACTTAAGGTACTGTCTTTTAGTAACTGCCTTTACATTTAAAAGTTACAAAGCTACCTAACACTGTCTGCATAGAGAAATTACTTTAAAGTGCATTTACAGCTTACAAAAAAGAAGTGTTAAATTACATTTGAAAAATGGGATATAACCTTTGATATAATAGTTTAAGTAGTGTAAATATTAGACATAAGTAGTTTCAGTTAAAATTCTACTGGCATAGTCATTGAGTTGCTTTTAAGTATGTCTATGAGCAAGGTACAAAAACATTTCTCTTATTTTTTATCTTCCTCTCTGTTTGTCCAGTTGATGGCACTGATTAATTATTAACATATGAGTTCAGAATGATGTGTTTATATGGCTTTTGACAGTGCAGTGTTAAATGAAGATTCCAATACATTTAAAGAACCACAGTTAGTTGCTGTTAGGAAGAATAAGGCAAATGTTGTTCATTTTTAAAGTGCTGTCTTCTTTAAATGTTTAAAATGTATAATCATTATTCTACTGGCATAACCATTGAGTTACCTTTAAAGGTGTCTATGAGCAAGGTACAAAAACATTTTCCTTTTTTCCAGTAGATGGCACTGGTTAATTAATAATATGAGTTCACAATGATTGCTTGTATGGTTTCAAATACATTTTAGTTGCTGTTAGCAAGAATAATGCAAATGTTGTTGAATTTTTAAAATGATGCCTTCTTTAAATATACATATATTGTACTTGGTTTTTGAAAATATTGTTTTTTGTTAACTCTTTAATAACTCTTAATGTTAAGAATTATAATATGTTGCTGTTACTACAAAACATTTTATAAAAGCTACTTTTCCTTTTCTCTCTATATAATATCTAAGGGTACAATTAATATAATATTTTAAGAAGTCTGAAAATGAATATGCAGTATATAAATAATAAAAGGAACAGGATGGGCACAGTCTGTTAGCTGATGACTGTTCACATTTGGAATAGTATGAGTATTATTGACATCCTTCTGAAATATATCTACTCCTTGTTGTTAACAATAATAGTTTCTTTTAGTTTCTTAACTCCTGCACATTTACAAATACAGAGGGATGGGTGGTTAGGCACCTATTTAGAGTTTAGGAGTATAGAAGTCACAACATTTATTCTTAAGATAAATACACTAACAGAAAAAGTTTATAACTGTATTTTTGTGTATCAACTAATGAGAAACTTCAACAATATTAATAAAAAATGATAACCATAGACTCTTGGAATGTTAAAGGGATGGTAGATAAAAAGAAAAGAAATTTAATCATGTACCTCACATACCAAACTAAGGCTGATATAACTCTCTTGCAAGAAACTCACTTAGATGACCAAGTCTGGGTTAGGGAAAGGAAAAGAAAATGGGTTAAAACAATAGTTGCTGCAAATTATAGTTCTTTGTCCAGATGAGTGGCCATTATAGTAAATAAATCATTCTAGTAAATAAATCATTCCAAGGAGAGATTACTCCCTATGCAGCTGACTCAAAGGGAAGATGGGTATTATTTACTACTGAATATCATACTTTGAACAAACCATTACTCTTTCTTAATATATACAGCCCCTGCTCAAATCAACAGCTTTTCATTTATGAAATCTTTAATATATTAGCCAAATACCCAAATCATCTGTTTATTGTATGTGGGGACTGGAATGCTTTACTAAATCTAGATAAGGATAGATTGCATAATAAAAACAGACAGTCACAATCTACCACTACAGCACTTGAAGAATTACAAAATACATTTGAACTAGTTGACCCTTAGGTTAAATTTCAATATGATAAAACAATATCAAGATTCACTTTCTTTTCAGCCACTCATAAAACTTGGTCCAGGATAGATGCTTTTCTAATTTCCTTTGCTTTCCTTTCTAATAAATTAAATTATGCTGTATCACCTAGAACTCTTTCAGATCATTCCAAAATTAGACATTTAATAAACTTTCAAGCTCATAAACAAAATATTTCCTATTTCAATACCTGGACGTTAAATCCTAAAATTATACAAAAACCAAGAAACCACAAGAAATTCAGAATGTGCTAGCCCAACTTCAAAATGATTTTATATCTGATCAAATTCCATATGACATACAATGGGCGGCTACAAGGCGGTCATCAGGGGTATTATTATTCAAAAATCTGCATGGCTCAAAAAAAAGTATAACAATCTTAAGAATGAACTAGAGTGTCAAATAAACACTGCTGAACTAGAATGGCAGGAAAAATATTCTAAAGAACTTGAGGAAAAAATTATTGATTGGCAAAAACAATTACACAAACACTATTTAGAAAACATCTCCTTCTTAGAATTAAGGTCAATATATCAATGTTCAGATTGGGCTCAAGCACCATCAAAATTCCTAGCTAGACTAATTAACATAAAAAGTGGACCTCCTAGAATCAAAGAAATAAAATATAAAGGACAGGTGAAATATAAAGATCAAGATATAGTGGACGCTTTTGAAGATATTTATAAGAAATTATACAATATACCCTTATCATCATCTACAGACAGATTTAAGGATTTTATACATAATATAAACTTTCCACAAATTACAGAAGATCAAAGGAAACTCTTAAAATCACAGTTACATTTAAAAGAGATAAAAGTTGCAATAAACAAACTAAAATTAGGTAAATCCCCTGAGCCTGATGGATACACATCGGATTTTTATAAGCTATTCATGGAACCTATCTCCAAAGTGTTATTAAAAGTTTTCAGCTATATAATACAATATGGTATAACAGACAAGTACTTAAATAACTCCAAGACAGTGTTGATTCCTAAACCACATTCTGACCCAACAGATCCAGCAAATTATAGACCAATAGCCCTCATAAACACTGATCTTAAGATATTAGCCCATGTTATAGCAAATAGGCTTAAGAATATACTCCCCCCTATTATTTCCCAACAACAAATGGGCTTTATGACAAACAGGCAAACAAGTGACAACACCCTCCTTTTAGATACCATTGTAAGACTACTTAATAGGGATAAATGCCTCAGATATGCCCTCACAGTAGATGCAACTAAAGCTTTTGATAGAGTAAACTTACACTTTCTCTTTAATATACTGCCTTTATATGGTTTTCCTCAAGAATTCATTAAAATGATCCAGGTTCTGTATCAGAAAGCTTCTACCACTATACAGGTAAATAAACTTATAACTAACTCTATACTCTTATCCAATGATACAAGACAAGGATGTCCTCTTTTGCCATTCCTATTTAATCTTTATCTAGAACCCCTCCTTCTGTTTATTTCACAAAAAAAAACTTTCATCATACTCCCAGAATCCACAATACAAATCTTATATACTCAGCCTTTGCTGATGACTTAAATATATACTTCCAACTCCCCACTACTGACCTCCCAAAAATACTTAAAGTTATTGATGAGTTCTCGGTAGTTTCAAATTAAAATTTAAATTTAAACAAGTCACACATATTTTCCCTCAATCCTATAGGGCATAAAGAATTGTACTTTCCTATGAGTGAGATCAAAATAAACTACCAGATAAAATATCTAGGAATAATATTTACTTCAGATTTCAAAGATATTATAAACAATAACCTACTAACTACATGGACTAGTGTTCAAAATGATATGGATAGATGGAAGAACATTAATATGTCTCTACTGTCAAAAGCTTGTGTTGTCAAGATGAACTTTCTACCAAGAATACTCTTTCAGTTAAATGCTACCTTTTCAAATATTCCCCAAAACTTCTTCCTTGCCATGGAAAAAGCTATATCAAGATGTTTATGGTATCCCAAATCTACCAGAATTAAATATGCAAAACTTGTACTCGCCAAAGATAAGGGGGGGGGGGGGGTTTGGGGTTACCTGATTTTAAGCTTTACTATAGTATAATTACTGTATACAGACTAATACAAATAATAAACTATGACTCATATATAAATAGTTGGACACCCCAGTGGACCAAAATCTGGTATGAACAGTTGAAATCCCTTGGCTGTAATATCAAATCCTTACCATTCTTGAATTTCAACCAGGCTAGCATATACATGAAGAATTTACACCCACTAATTAAAAACATGATTCTTACAACACAGAAACTATTTAAATCATTGCAATTAGCTGACACTTTTGCCCTTATACAACCATTACACCTAAATCCTAATTTACTAATAAATAATAAACCAGTAAATCTAACAAACTACCCCCTGATAAAAGACTACACAATATGGGATATATACCAATGGAAAGACTCTAACACGGGGCAAATGAGACATGAACTCAAACTTCCTATGAAATATAGTATTATCCTTAACCAACTTCATCATCTTATAAATGCTAAATTCTCACAAATACGCACTGATTTACAGAACATAGATTTAGTTAAATGAATACTTGAAAATCTTGCGATTAAAGGGAAAACAATTTCCAGGACTTATAAAATTGTAATGAGTGCAAAACATCAGAATTCTTTATTATTTTCAAACTATTGGCAAATGAAAAATCAATCACTGACTGAAGAAAATAAGAAACTAGCCATTGAAAATACAATCAAATTCATTCCTTTCAAGAAGCTGTTATATACACAAATTATGGTAAATAATCTATATTATACCTTAGCTAAAGTAAATAAATTCAATCCTAACTTTTCGCCTATATGTCCCCATTGTCCGGGTCAAACAGTTGATATTTTACATGTCATGTGGAACTGTACTAAGATACACAACTTATGGTGTTCCTTGAGAGTAAGATTAGAGAAGATGGGATATGAAAAATCAACCCTTACTTGGGAGACGGCTATATTGTACATTAATATCAATCAACTCCCAAAAATATTAAAACATGTCTTTATTACGATGTGTGCCCTTATTAAATTCTTTATTACAAAGAACTGGAATGTCATGTCACCAATTACATGGGAAAATTTTAGCAATCTTGCTTTCAAATATATCTCATTTCACAAATTAATTTATTCAAAAACAAAAAAACAAATGCTATTACCAAAAATATTGGGGTTACTTGCTAGATATAATTCTTGACAAATAAAATTTGCCTACAAATTGTCATGAATAGCTAACCTTTAAATAAGAAATGAATGTAGTATAACCAGTCTTTCTTGCATCTTCTCCCTTTTCTTAGTATATGTGTAACTAGATATTTCCCTAAACATACAAATAAATGGTTAAATTTCTATTTTTACTTTATATATAGACTATCCCCATTCTAACTATCCCTTATGAGACCAAATGAACATAAGAATTCTCATACTTTACTTGACGATGTAGTGACTTCTTGTGTATATATTATATATATATATATATATATATATATATATATATATATATATATATATATATATATATATATATATATATATATATATATATATATATATATATATGGGTCTACTTCACTGAAACCCATTTCGTTGACAGCTCATTTCATTGACAAAAGTATTCAAGGCAAAAACCTGGGTTTTGCCCCCCTCCCCACTGTTGTGCGACTGTGGAGTTGTTATATATAGTTGGGGGGGTGTGGGGGGCACAGCCTAGAATGTTTGTCAATAAAATGAGCTATATATATATATATATATATGGGTCTACTTCTAATGACCGAAACGCCGATTCGCCGACAGTGAAATCACCGACACCAAACGACCGACAACGCAGTTGGCCGACACGCTTGAATCCCGACAGACGGAAGACCGACAAGGGGAATGTGCAAGCGCGACCTGGTAAGTATGCGATAGTGAGGGATTTAGGAGTAGGGAGCGGACAGGTAAGTGTGCAATACTCAGGGATGTAGGGTTAGGGTGTGTGATAGGTGAGTGTCTTGTAGTGTCGGAGCTTGGGGTTAGGGGTGTGTAAGTGAGTTAGGGTTAGGGTGCAGGTAGGAGAGTGTGCGGTACTGTCGGAGCTTGGGGTTAGGGGTGGGTAAGTGAGTTAGGGTTAGGGTGCAGGTAGGGAGAGTGCGGTAGTGTCGGAGCTTGGGGTTGGGGTGTAAGTGAGTTAGGGTTAGGGTGCAGGTAGGGAGAGTGTGCGGTAGTGTCGGACCTTAGGGTTAGGGTTTGGGTTAGGGCTAGTGGATATGTGTTGTAGTGTACTGTGTTGTTTACGTGTAGTGTGTCGGTGTTATGGTGTTCGGTGTTTCGCGTTGTCGGGTTTGTGTGTTGTCGGTTTTCTGGCATCGGTGATTTCACTGTCGGCGAATCGGCGTTTCGGTCATTAGAAGTAGACCCATATATATATATATATATATATATATATATATATATATATATATATATATATCTGTATAATTTTCTCAGAACGAGATTGTTGTCTGTTTTCTTTAGATAGGTATTTGTATTGTTTATTTGTGTTTTTGAGTTACCGTATTGTTGTTATTATTTGAAAAAAGAAAATTGAAATAAAGAGATTTTGGGAAAAAAAAGACAGACACCTGCAAAAAATGAAACATGCTTAGTTTAGCTTGACTGTAAATATGTTTAAAAATGGTTCATGGAAAAAGAACATGGCTAGTTTTTAAGGCTAAATATAACTGTAAATGGCATCCTGTTATAATAATAAGGAAGTTTGTTCAACAGGGACTTTTCGTAAAGACTTCAGATACAGCAACCAAAGAAGGGCAAGTGACAGAAACAGAAACCAGCCATGCAAATCACAAGGACATTAAAAATAACATCTGCTGCCCTTTGAAAAGAGTATATAAACTGGACATTATTTTCTCTTCTTGGGAGACGTATTAATCAAGTGTGCATTGATTCAGTTAATGAGAAGCAAAAGACTTTTTCTAGTTGTGTTATAACAGAATTGAAATAATCTCAGACAGTGTAACTGTTTGGACAGACTGAACTATAACGGAAACAGCAGTATGGTGCGAGTCTGGTGATTCTGACATTTCACAACAATTTAACAGCTACAGCCTAGTCATTGTACTATTCCAATGAGATGAACAACGCATTGCATCCCATAGCCTATTACTCCAGAATACTGACAGATGTTGAACAAAAATGTTCACAAATCATAAATGAATACCTTGCAGATACTTGAGCAGTGTTAGCATAACAGCTAAGATCTTCACTTCCCCTGCACGAGGCACAAGATTTCTTGCAAATGTGTGAGAAGAGTTGGCATAATGGTTAAGGTCTTTGCCTATTATGCACAAGGTACAAGGTTTGATCAAAATGCCTGCTTGATGTTTTCACCTCAAACTGGCTCAAACATCAGCACAGACTCTAGGTGACACAGATCAACTGCTTCAGGTATCTTTTGTGGTTTTTAGTATCCTATAGAAGAACATGGATCACAGACTGTTTGCTTTGTCAGGGCTAGGCATTTGATGTTATAAAAATTACTATAGGTGATTTGGTCATGTTGAGTAATGTTGCCAAGCATGGGTAAGGGTATTTACCCAAAACTGACTGTGGGTATTTGCTGGTGATAAGTGGGCTGAGGACCCAGCCTACAGTGACCTGCACAAAGAGAGGTCTATGTAACTCTATTGGCCAGTTTGTGCCCACCATAAAGTTCACTGGGAACTAACGCTGGGTGTCACAATGCCAGGGCACCTCTATGGGCTAAGCCTGTAAAGGTTCCATGGCCATTAGCCTAGTACACACCTATGAACCTATGAACACTTGGGTCGATAAGCCACAGGCCAGTGTCCAGTTACCTCAGATTTTTTTTTTTAACCAAAAGCTGGATGCAATACCAATTGACCTGCCAAACATCAACTATTGATTGCTTGGAAGTGAATGAACATCTTGTGTATCCAAGAGACAAGATGGAAAGGCAGTGAAGCAAAGCCACTTGTCCTGGGATCTGTAGTCGTATAACACAGGGAGAGGATAGACTAGAAATGGTGTAGAAATTACAGTGAAGTAGAGTGCACTGGAGCCATTGAAGAATATCATTACATGTAATGACAGACTCATAGCAATCAGACTCCAATGTAAGGATAAGGGCACTGTTCATAATCTTAGCTTATGCCCCACAGCAGGGTGGTGGTAGTGAAGAAAGTGAGGAAAAGGGTGCATTCAGGCAGTATTTGCTGGACCTACTAGACAAAGCAGGGCAGCAGATTTGGTGTTAATAATGGGGAACCTGAATGCCCATATATGGACAGAAAAAACAGGATATGAGGACTGCCTGGGTCCACCTGGGTGCAGCAACAAAAGTAAAGAAGGGCAAGCCATTCTGGACTTCTGTCTGGCAAATGACTTGATGGTGGCTAGCACATGGTTCAGCAAGACAGACACATACGGTAACAGCGAAAATGTAATTCAGGTAGACCTTCTTCTAATACAGCCAGATCTAGCAATAGGTGACCTAAGCAGTTATCTAGGGCCTGCTGGCTTGGGAGGGGACCACTGATCAGTGAGCTGCCACAACATTTAATTTAAACAAATAAAAACTTTAATTTCTTTTTTCTTTAAAAATGCACTCAGCATGTGTTACATTTCTCCTTTAAGGATGCACTCTGCATGGGTCTTTTGTAGGGTCTGTGCATGCATTGTACTAAAGACAAACACACATTTAAACACTGGAACTTTGGAAGCGGAGTCATCATGAGAGGGATTTTAAGCACGGAGAACTGTTTTCTACCCTACAAGTGCTCAAACAAGGAGTGTGTGTGTGTGTGTGTGTGTGTGTGTGTGTGTGTGTGTGTGTGTGTGTGTGTGTGTGTGTGTGTGTGTGTGTGTGTGTGTGTGTGTGTGTGTGTGTGTGTGTGTGTGTGTGTGTGTGTGTGTGTGTGTGTGTGTGTGTGTGTGTGTGTGTGTGTGTGTGTGTGTGTGTGTGTGTGTGTGTGTGTGTGTGTGTGTGTGTGTGTGTGTGTGTGTGCATGTGTGTCATTACAGGGGACTTGAACCTGAATTCTCCACATGAACTACCAAACTGCCATTGGGGTGCATTTGAGTTTCAGTGCATTTTCCAAGAATGTTGAGTTTCAATGGAAGAGAAGTTTGCTGTAGGTCATGCTAAGTCTTTTTCAATGTGTAACTGCTTTGTTTAGCAAGTGGTCATCATCAGTGCTTGTGCTATAACATTTGAAAGTAATGTTAGTTGCACAACAGGTAGCATATTTCCCTTTGGTACAGAAGGATATAGGTTCTACTCCCAAACCATGTTGATAGAGTGCTGATATTGCAGCTCCATTTAAGGGGGGTGGGTTTGGGGTTCTGCATTCTTGAGCATGTCCTTCTTTGGATGAGATGCTTAGTAAATAGAAACCTGTTGTTGGTTTGACGGCCATTCCCTATTGCAATATTACCACCTTGCCAACTTTTTTAAAATGTAACATGGGTAATTTATTCTTCAAGGGTAGCAGGCACTGAATTTGTACATAGAATACTGAAATGTAAAGTTGTTAGCCAGCAGTAACTTCTTCATTAGTTATAGATCTCTTTAATGTGGAATTATTCAAATGACTTTTACTTTTGAAAAGATTGTGCATATTGACTGATATTGGGGGATTGTAATGACAAAAGTTTGAGTGGTCTTTTAAGGTTGAAATGCTCTGACATAGGTAGTTTTGGTATTACAGGTTCATACATTTTGTTTTATTGCTTACTGGAAAGATGTTTAAAACTACAAATTTAAAACACACTCTAACGAGTGGTGCTGTATTATACAAGGAATACAATTTAACACTATCAGGAAGATGCATCAAAAAACACATGCATGTACGCATGGTCCTAAAAATGTGTGCAAGGAGCCTATGGTTTGAAAACAGTCCAAAGGTAAACTTAATCCGCCACTGGCCAGATACATTTTCTTTGAATGTGTGTTCCAATGCCTTTTCAATGAATGTGAGTTTCAAGGGCAGAGAAGTTTACTGTTCACGCTGTCTGTTTGCATTGTGAGACTGTATTGTTTTGTTTTGCAAATGGCTATCGCTGTCTGTGCTATAAAATTTGAAATAACAGTTTTAAATATCTGTAATCGTTGAAGTAAAGAAGAAAATATGCACACTGACAGGTTTGAGCAGTATTTATGGTAACTGGGGAGAAATATTGAAGTAATGGGGCACTGGAATAGCAGGAGGGAATGCTGCCATGGGGAGGGTTGATCCATTACCCTGCCTAGTTCTACATTTGACCATGATCTGGCTCTGGCTCCTAGTAAGGAAAGAGCACTGGAGTAGAATCAATGATTGCAAAGTCACCCTCAGTGAAACATTTGACTTATTGTATAAACCACTGGTGGCCACAATCAGCTGCAAGCAGTGATCACAGAAATCTCAAGTCAAAATAGGCTGAAACCCTGAAAGCTAACTGAAGGGAAAGCACAAGCATTTAAGGAATTACTCTGGGCTGCAGCAATCCAGGAAGAGGAACAAAGAGAAGAAGGCAGTGCCTCAAATCAGCATGCATGAGGACTACAGAACAGATATGTGGCTGAGCCACGTATGCAAATAAAGTACCTGAGGAAAGCTGGTGATGGTTCATAGGTAGGTACTAGGCTACTGTCCCTAGGGCCTATATAAGCCTAGCCAAACAGTACCCTGGCTTTTGCCACCCAAGAAAATTATTTTCCTGTGCCCCTGTCAAGCAGAGCCACAGAAGTGATCCCCGGGGTGAATTTCCTATCTCCCATCCAATCATCAAGATTTTTCTAATGAGGAGCTTTGTTTGAGCTCTGTTTGATATAGATAGGTAGTTTGTTCCAGAGTATGGGAAGTCTCTGAGACAGGAATCTATCCCTCCAGCATGTTCTGTTTATTGTGGTGACAAGGTTTAGGTCCCTAGAGCATGTAGCTCGGAGGGATTGGGATTTCTTTATGTGGAACATATCCAACAGCTCTGGGTTTGACATAACTTTGTATGTTAGGCAGAGATCGCCCCTGAGTAGGTGATATGCGACAGAGTAAAGCTGGAGTTTTTTGAGACGTCTGCGTAGGGCATCTGTTTGAGGCCAGCAATCCTCTTTGTGAGGTATTTCTGTGGCCTTTCCAGTTGTTGTAGATGTCTTGTGAGGTAAATACCAAAAGGGGCATTGTACTCTATAATGGGTATAATGAGTGATGAGTAGAGGGGAACAATGACCTCTTTATTCCTGGATGAGAAACCTTTTGTGATGAGGTGTGCCACATAGAAGGATTTTCTGACTACTGTGGTGATGTGATTATCAAAGGAGAGACTACTGTCCACCTGTGTCCCAAGGTCACTTATCACACTTTCGGTGTTAAGTAGACTACCGCCTATGTGGTAGTTCATGGGTACAGATTTTTTACCAAAAGGGATGATGATGCACTTTTTGGCATTGAGCTTGAGGCCATGGCTTTGACACCAGGCATCAGTCTCAGTGAGGCCCTTTTGTAGGATGTCCACATCGTTAGGAGATTTGATTATGGCTCCTAGTTTGCAGTCATCTGCAAACTTTGTTAGCCAAAGACCTTCTGTGTTAGCCTGTACTTCAGAGAAGTAGATACCAAACAGGAGAGGACCTAGGACTGAACCCTGTGGTACTCCACTTGTCACTGGTCTGAAGTTGGATTTAGAGTCTGCTACTTTCACAGTGTGTGTTAGGTCAGTGAGCCAGTTGGCAACCCATCTTGTGATGTAGGGATTTATACCTAGTTTAGTGAGTTTGTCTATAATTCCAGAGTGGGGGATGGTGTTGAAAGCCTTGGTGAGATCTAGATAGGCTGTGTGTACCACCTTACCCTCATCTACAGCTTTGGTGACCGCTTCAAAGAAGTCTATCAGGTTTAGGAGACATGATCTGCCTTTTACAAACCCAAACTGGGTAGGATCCAGAATTCGGAGATTACCAATTGTTTATAAGTTCCATCATGATACGCTCCATAGCCTTGCAGACCAGGCTCATCAGGCTAATGGGGTGGTAGTTCCCAGGGTCAGTGGTAGCTCCCCATTTGTGGAGTGGGGTAACTGTTGCTGTGCGCCATTCAGTGGGCAAAAAGCCTGAGGTGAGGCTATGAATGAACATGGTACTTAGGTGGGGTGCCAGTTCATTCTGTAGTTCATGTAGAACACAGCCTGGGATGTTGTCAGGTCCCATGGATGCTGTGTTCATGGCTTTGGAGAGTGTGTTTTTTACCTGTGCAGCCATGATTACAGGTACTTTGCATTCTTCCGGTATAGAGATGGGTCCTTTAGGGGATGAGAGAGGGGTAAAGTTAGCACTGAACCTATCTGCTAGGATGTTGGCAATATCAGTTGTTTCTGTATATTTAGTGCCATTGTGCTGTAACTCAGAGCAGATCTGAGTGTTGCCATTGAGATTCTTGACATAGCTATAGAATGCTTTGTGGTTGTCTTTAGAATCAGTGGCGATTTTGTTTTCATAACTAGCTTTGGAGGATTTTATGAGGGATCTCAGTTTCTTACTGAGGCTGACCACGAAGTTCCTCCAATCATGGGATTTTACTCTTTTTTGCAAAGTTTCTTTCTTCTGTTGTACAGTTTGTTTATAGCAGGGGACCACCAGATTGGCTTCCTTTTTTTGGAGGATAGCATCTTGGTTCTGTTAGGGATTGCACGATCCATGCACTCGTGTATCTCTATTGTCCATCAGCAAGGGTGTCGTGAAGTTTGCCACGTCTGTCTTAAGATGCGTGAAGTTGGCTTTGGAGATATTTTTTTACGGTGGTTTCCCTAATGGGAGGTGGGGCTGGGATGTGGATGTCTAGGGTGATTTGCTATTGGTCGGAACACTGGTTGCCCATGTTGGTAATGACCAGGTCTAGGATATTGCTGCCCCTGGTGGGGGTGTAGATAAGTTGATCCAAGGCATTGGAATTTATGAATTCCAGAAAATGTTGAGCACAAGAATTGGTACATGAGTAGTTTTCCCAGTTAATGGTGGGGTAGTTAAAATTGCCCATTATTAGGGTGTTAGGTTGTACCCTAATATTTTCCAGCGTATCAAGAAATGAGTAGTGGGAATCTTGGGGCATGGTGGGGGATCTGTAGCAAGCTACAATTTGCATTGCAGTCTTGCCCAGAGTTAGTTGCACTTGGATAATCTCAGATGCATTATGCTGAGCAGCTAGCCTGGAGTTGTGGGTATCCTTAATGAATATGGACACGCCTCCACCTTTAGTGATTCAGTCCAAGTTTGGTGGCTGAAAGGTGTGGTATGAATTATAGCCTGGTAATGCAGGAGTGCTCTCTGGAGCCTTGAACCAGGTCTCTGTCACTGCAAAGATGTCAATGTTCTCCATTTTAAGGAGTGCATTTTGAGGTTTAGACTTCTAGCAGTGAGTAGCATTACCCTCAGATTTTGCTTACTTGTACCTGTTACGGTGGTGAATTTGTCATTTGAATCTTGCCTAAAAAAGGCACTATGGGGTGGCAAGAGCCTTACCTAGTATCCAGAATCCCAAGGGCAACAGGTGCAGGCCATCTCTGGCAAAGCATCGTGGTTTGTCGATCATGTCATCCCAGGCAGACAGATACTGGATCCCCTTAGAATGACACCAGAAGCTTAGCCAGTTGTTGAAGTCAATCATTTTGTCCATGTACTGTGGTATCATTCTGGGTGATGGCAGGATGCTACTCAGGGCTAGGGTCATACCTGCCTGGGCTACAAGATCAGAAAGCTCCTCCATGTCTCTTTTCATGTAGTCCAGGGAGGTACATCTCAGGTCATTCACACCACCATGGACCATGACAGAGTAATATTTGTACTTGCTGTGGAGTGACCTGAGTGCATGCATTATGTGGTGGATCCTGGTACCTGACAGGCAGCTGACAGTGACTTTCTCCTTGTTTAGCCTGGTGAGTGGAACATCAGTGTGCCTAACTATAGAGTTACCTATGACTAGAGTGTTAGGTACGTTGTTATGCCTTATGGTCTGTGGTTGAGTGGCACACTGAGTTTGTGGGCTATGTGTCATTTGGGTTGTGTTGGGGGGTGGAGATTGCTTGCGTTTCTGCTTTGGAGGTCCCTGTTGCTTGGGTAGATTTTTTTGAGAGCCTCCATGAATGTAGGTGTGTGTTTTGTGTTTCTATGTGTTTGTTTTGGTGGTGTAGGTTTTGAGGGACTATGTGATGAGTGTGGTGTGGTGCAAGTGTTTACCTTCTCCTCTTGACTGTCTAGTCCAGTATTGGGTGAAGAGAGCTTTGCTTCCAGTTTGGTTATATAAGTGCATCTCTCACAGGTTGTAGTGATGGGTGATTGGAGGAGAGGGTTATCTGTGTACATGAGGCAATTGCTGCATTGCCCCAAGATGCCCAGATTCATCAGGTAGACAGGAGAAAACACCGGGCGCTGATCCCTAGACATACCTAGATAGGTGCTTATTTATTAAGTACTAAAAATTGTTTTTCTCTAGACAAGTGAGGAAAGTTGAGTGCAGTAGTAATTTGTAGCTTATTTAGTGCTTACAGTGAGTTTTGAACAAGTGCTAAGCTCAAAGAAACAGATTTGAGTGCTGAAACTAGAAAACTGACTAGTTCAAAGAAACAAAATTAAGCTAGAAGGCTTTCCTCCAAAACAAAAAGGCTCGGAGGCTCAGAAGCTTACAAACAGTCCTGGATACAGCAAATCTGTATCTGGACTAGACAACTTATAGGAAAGGCAGGAAACAAGCTTAGAATTTTTTTTTTTTTTTGTAAAGTGGAAAGGGGAAAGGAGGAGCAGAAGCTAACTGGGTTGGCCTTCTCAAATGTTCTCCCTGGAATAGGTAGAATGAGGTAACAACAGTAGACTGGGAGGAGTGTCCCAGATCAAATTTACAGTAGGGGTGGGCAACTGCAAAGCCAACAAGTATAAAAACAGGATACCAAGAGGGAGGGAGGGTGGAAACAAAAATCAGAACAAACAAACCCAACCAGATGCTTAACAATTGTAAAAAATTCTACTTAATACCTCACACACAGTGAGTAAAATAAAAGTGCTATAAATAACTCAGAAATAAGCAAAAAACAGGATACTTAATGTTATATATCTCAGATTCGTTAGCTCAGAGCCCTTCCTCTGACTTCCTCCAATTAGCTCAGTGTGAAATGGCAGAAATATTCACAAGTTAACCTCTTAAGTAACAAATGCACAAGTCCAGGTATTCATCAAAAGAAGAGTGCAGGAAAAAGTGGGAGATTCAAAAGATGGACCAGGCTAGGAAGGAAAACTGTTTGGCTAACAAATAGATTGAGAGCAGTTTCAGTAGCAAAGAACAAAACATCAGAGGTACTTTACCAGCTTCTGGAAAGTGACTCAGCAGATGGCACAAATAAACTCTGTCAGGTTGCAAGTCAAATATAAAAATATAAAAGATAGTCAATCATCTGGCATCCTTCAAAAGGGATGTCAGTAACAAGCTGTTCAGCAGTCCGCAGGACATCAAATGCAGATAGGAATAATTCCAGCAACTTCTCAGTGATGAAAACACCTAGAACTGTACATCCCCAATCATAGCCTACCATGAAATTAGAAGCAGAACACATCCTAGAAAATTTAAGACAAGGATGAAGAAAAATGAAGTCAAGGAATACAGCAGGCTCAGATGAGGTCACAGCAGATATGATCAAGATGTTGGATAAGATAGGGGAAAAATGGGTACTAACAGCAATATGGAGAGTTACAAGAAAAAATGGGATATTCACAACTGAGGCAGCACAGAGATATCAAATTTCTCTCCCACCTTATGAAAATGATGGAGAAGGGTGATGGATATGCAGAGTAGTAGAAAGTAAGATGGCGTATCAGCACTTCGGATTCAGATAAGCATGCAGCACAGTGGACCTGATTTTTGCAGTGAGACAAATAGTGGAGAAGTAACAAGAAATGAGGAAAGAATCCAACTGGGCATTTGTAGATTTAGCAAAAGCATATCGCAAGGTCCCATGAAAGCTGTTTTGAGCAGTACTGTAATGGTTTGAAGTCATGGAAACATTGGTAGAATTAGTGCAGACTATGTACAAGGATCCAGTGATAGAAGTATAAGCAGTGGTCAGACTTAGAGGGGGGGTTCCCAGTGGAAGAGGGTGTGCATCAGGGTTCAGCTGTCAGCCCACTTCTTTTTGTATTAGTTATGAACTACATTAGAAAATATGTCAGATGGGACAGATCAACAAAGCTGCTTTATACAGATAATGTGGGACAAAGCTGCTTTATACAGATATTGTGGCATTACAAGTACACTCCAGATAATGATAGAGGGATGGAATAGAAATGTCAAGGCACTTGGGATGATACTAAGTGCTGATAAGACTTTTGTCATGGCAACAAATGAGGGAAATCAAAATAAGCTGAAAATAGTGGAAAAGGTTAACGATTTCAAGTATATGGGTACGTAGATGAGGAGAAAGGAATGCTGAATAAGGAAGTCAACACTAAAATAAAAGGGGCTACAGCCAACTGGCACAGAGTATCAGGGTAGTGTGTGACAGAAAAATGCCAAAAAATCTTAAAAGTAAGGTATACAAAACAGTGGCATAACCAGTACTACTATATGGGAAGTGAATGCAGAGCAGTTTAGAAAGCTAGAGGTGATGGGGATGAGGTGCCTGAGATGGATGGTAGAAATCATGCTGTGTGATGAAGAAATGAGCACATCAGAACAGAAGCTAAAGTAGCTCCAATTACAGAGAAGGTCAAAGAGAACAGATGGTGGTTTGGGAACATGTGCAGCAAAGCCAAAACAAACTGGTGAAGAAACTTTGGTAAAGGCAGGAAGAAGGCAACAGGAAATGAGGGCATCCAGCAAAGAGATGGAACGTTTGTGTAAAGGAAGACCAGCAATAGTCAGGCATGAATGTCAAAGAAAGCAGTCAGGTGGCATTGAATTGAGAGAGGTAGAGATAGTTGATGGGACACCCTTGTCCCATGTAGATAAATGGGAATAAGGGGGTTGATCGTGGTGATGGTGATGAATTATGAGCCTGTAAAGAATTCATTAGATACTTCTTAGGGTTCAAGAGTTTTCAGATTCAGACTGATCACATGCCACTAGGTCCATTAATCCTATGGTAGCAGACATGTTGTGCAGAAATCCTATACATGACCAACCATTGTTTGCATCTGGAACTTATATAGTGGCTAATATGTAAAGCATAATAATGACAAGGCCTGCAAATACCACAAGGCTAGAAAAGCTGAAATAGGCAACTCAGCAAGATCCTGGGTGCAGGCAGTTATCCAGTATGTTTGTGATAGATGGTCAAACCACTGGAATAAAACCAAGCAGTTCATGCACAAGTATTCTGTAGTCCAAACAGAGTTATTTGTGCATGATGATTTGCTGTTATAGAAGACAGAATCATAGTACCCTTAAATCGCAAGCAGAAGTACTATGCCAAATACATGAAGGTCAAGAATTCACCAGGTACAAGGAATGTGCCAAAATGTCTGTTGTCACCAAGTATCAACCAAGATATAGTTAATATAGTATCACAGTGCCAATTCTGTATCATATATAAACATCACAGAGATGAGTCATTAATGCCCACATCATTGCCAGAGGATCCCTGGCAAAAGATAAGTGCATACTGTGTGTTCAGTGGCAAAAAATGTCTTTCTTGTTTAATTATTATTCTCGTAACAGTGAAATAGTTCATGTACCAACTATAACTAGCCAAAAGATCATAGCCTGATTCAACACCATGTTCTTAAGTTGTGGTGTGCCAATAGAAATGATAACAGACAATTGTACAGTTTGTGATCAGTGAATTCTAAGAGTTTGTTCTTGATTATTGCTTTCCTCGTAATCCATCAAGTCCTTACTATCCACTGTCAAACAGCAAAAAGAATAACTCAATAATGGTACACTGAGCTACTCTGCATAGTGCTACCAGAGTATCCCTGTCACCCATACATAGACATATATACTCATTAACACATTTTTGAAACTTAAATTTCTGTCATTATTTATTTGATTTTTATTTTATTTTACAATTTGCTAACCAGGTAGTTGGGCTGGTCTACCTAGGCACATTTATGAGCATACAGACAAATAACTAGAATTATACATGAAAGGATACATACAGTAAAGCACATGCTATTCAACAAGATTTACACAGATCATTTATATAAACAGTAATTGTTCCTAAATACCGGTTCTAAGTAGGTGAGGACACGACGTTAATACACAGTGGTTTAATAAAATATCTTCTGCTTTGTGAACTGCAGAAGAAGAATTATTATACAGCAATATATACACTGTGCACAAGGATATAACATCTATTATGCATTGTCAGTAGGTATTATGAAAATCATCATGTGGAGTTTTACAGAAACTGCTGGTTATCCTGCATCTCTAAAGCATTTGTACTTTTAGTGAAGTTTTGAATTCATTTAGTGTCTGTTGAGATCTAACTTCACTGAGGAAGTGGTTCCATGCTACAGGACTTATCTTGCCAAATGTTTTCTCAGTGTGCAATCCTTATTTATAGCATGCCAGAAATCCACAAACTGAATGGCAAACACACCAAAAATATGAAGCAAAATCAGGAGAGACACTGCAAAATCAGGAACGGTTGAGACTAAATTGACTATGGTACTTGACACCTGCTAAAATGTAAAAAATAATGAGGGACAAAGGCTTAAAATCAGAGTTTAAACATCCCTCTTCTTAAATACTTGGAAAGTTACTAAATGAGAGGTATAAGAAAAGCCCTTTAAGTGCGCCTCATTATGGGATCGTTTCCCATTTTGAGCCTTTTCTGAAGGATATGAAGTCAGAAACTCAAAATGAGGCAAAATTAGGGACATTTTGCAAAATGAGGAACAATTAGAGACTGAGCTGTGGTACCCACTAAAATAAAAATAGCAAAGGACAAAAAGGAAAAAAAAGAGGAAATGTTTACTCTTTTCACTCAGTCTTGTTCTATACCTAAAGGATTGCTTGAGTATCTGGTTTTGCATTACGTGTTTTTCTCAAATCAAAATATTTATCTTTATTTAGTGACTGGAGTGCAGACCTTAATGATTTGCTAGGAAAACCACACGTTGTATGAGGAATAAAAGACAAATTAGACAAAATCACAGCTATTCTTTCAAATCACGAATATTTTAAGAGCTATAGAACATGATGCTGCCTGCCTGTCTGCCTCTACTAGTGTAACTTATTATCCAAAAGTGTTCAGTCATTCAGAAATGGATCTTCTATTTTGCCCACTAAAGTAAAAAAAAAACCTTGAAACTGTGAATCATTGCTTTGTCTGCTGAAGTGACATCCTCAAGATCACACATTAGGTAAATGAAGGCTGAGGGAACTGAGCCCCATACGATAGGAAGCTTGTTAACAGTTCCTAGAACTAATCCTGTGTGCTACTCACCAGATAGGTTCCACTCCTCTATCAGACATTGTTCTCTTAAGAGACAAAGCAAGATTAAGCAATACAATAAAACTTAAAACCATACTGAGATATTTCGTATCACACTACAGGTCTATCAGCCTTACTTGAATCTTTGTTAATCTCACAGAGCAAATAATTATCAAACTTACCATGTGTTCTTCACCATGATTCAATAAAATATGGATTTGATAAAGTGAAAAAATCAATTATAAATCTCTGAAAAAATGAACTCCATGACAGAGACCACTTCAAACTCACCAAGGAATTTAACAATTTGTCACTAGTTACACACTCCGGTAAACAAACCCAGTGGGAGGATGCAGCAAGCATCAACATAAGTGTACTGAAACAGCAAGCGCGGATGCTTGGTGAAGTGGTTTGAAACCACTCTTGTTTACCACCCTCCTTAAATTAAACTACAATTAGCAAAATACACAGATGATCGTTAAAGCTCTTGAGATGGTACCCTTGCTCAAATATCACTCCACTCTGATCTATTTAGATAAAATATATGCTCAGAAAATAGAACAAGCACAGCAAATATAAAAACATAAATCTGAACATAGAAAAAAAGCAGAATGTGTATTGTTAAAGACTTATAGAATAAATTACAGTTTCTTCTTAATAAAAAAAAAAACTTGTGAGAAAATATGCATCACTAAAAGGTAGAACAAATTTTGTTAATTCAGAAATTAAACTTCTGACTAACATCTGGTAAGCAATAACTGGGATAAAAGCCCTGATAGTTTTCAAAAATAATGGAGTTCTAAGCTTGGCACAAGCCTATGTGATTCTATGTCATTTGATCGAAAGCTCACTTGACTGAAAACAAAACTCTGACCACTAAATTACTGCCTTAGAAGTGTAATAGAAGCATAACAAACAGAAGGTTAATACACTCGTAGCACTTCAGTATAGTTTTGAACTATACAAAGTACGATACCTGCATTTAATTGCTTACAAATGCAACCCCTTTCCACGAATGCTTAAACACAAGCAACCTTCTACAACAAAAAACTGTTTGCTGGTAAACAGTAAGGGGGTTGCATTTGCAGGCAATTAAATGCAAGTAACATACCTTGTACAGTTGAAGTAGTATCAGTTAAACTTCCACTGGGAGCAAAATCATATTATCAAGTTTTAAAGGCCTCCACACTTTAACTTGAATATTTCCAAATGTGTGCAAAGTTCTTTGACTATTTAGTTGCATTACATAGAAATATAATCGAGTGCTACAAGCCAAACGCATTTCACACTGAAATGTTACTGCATCTCGTGGGGATGTTTACAGGCAAATAGTTTGAACATGATAGTTTGAGTATTCTTGGGGGAGGGAAGCAACTGAAATTAATGTTTATAATTTGAACCTTTAAAGATATCACTTTCATAAAGTGAAGCAAACGTTTAGGTAGATGTATCACCCAAAAGTCAGCAGTCATCACTGCCACTCCCCCACACACAATTTGTGACTAATAAATCTGGTGCCAAATAGAAACACACACTTCCAGCTTACATTGCCCCACCCACAGCACCCTGGTTCCCCAATCAGAAGGTTGCCCTCTATTTTAAAGTAGTGCCTGAGGCTCATAGCTTGTGTAAATTTGTAAGGATAAGCACTGATTTGTTCTCAATGAGCCTAAAGGGTGCAGGGAGAAGCCAGGCACCAGCAAAAAGTATTTGCATGGCAATGGTTTAGTTTTCTATCCCCTGTGAAATACATTTCTTTTTAAAACTACTATTTTCTGATTTTTGCAGCCCTTACAAGCTGGTGCCTAGGGTGTTTGCCCCTTTCATCCCACCTTTCTTGTAGCTCTGCACTGTTCATCATTACCCATGTTAAATCTTCATTGTCATTATGACGCTGCATTCTGTGCGGCCATCTTGGCAAGGAACAAAAGCTAACAGAAGCAAGCAAAGAATGCAAAGAGCAGTAAAAGAAGAAAGGAAGACTAGTTAAAAAGGACAGTGATGGACAGCAGTAATGTGCAACACTTGGATGCTGGAGACCAAGTTGGGGGAAGTGAAGTCACAGTTCGATAAGGGGAGTGTTGACATATTAAAGATTATAGTGACTTGGGCAAATGAGAAAAGAATGGAATATGATAATACTTGGGAACGTAGCTTACAGAAAAAGGAATGGGGACAAAGGCTTTGATGGACATTTGCCTATGGGAATGAGTGAGCAGTGAAGTCAAGGGAGATAGAAAGAATGAGGAAACGGGGTCACAGGAAAATGAGAAGGAAGGAAACAAGTAAGGGAAGTGCTACAGCGATCACAGTAGAAAATGAGGAAGGGGAAGGCAGGTGGACAACTCATTTATAATTAGTCTCACCATATACAAATTAATGAAGATGTTTGGTTGATGTGTGGAATAAAGGATGGAAAAGAAAGGTATTGACTGCAGGAAACTTGATTCTTCCAGAATAAGAGGGGGAAATGTTTGGATCTGGGGAAGAAGTAAAAAATGATTTGCTCAAAGTTCTGGACTTAGAAGGATTTAATCAGATTGTATGGACTTAGAAGGATTTAATCAGATTGTAGGACTGTGCTTGGAGCAACAAGATGCAAGCTACAGTGCTAAACAAACCACAAAGAGTAAAATAAATGGAAGGAAAGGTACCAGCAGCAAACAGTAACCATAACGCAACGCTGTTCACTGTATTGTATATGAACTATCCACAGCACTGTGTCTAGGAATATAGGGATAGAGAACAAGGAGCTTGGAAGTTCAGTGGAGAAACAGCTGGAAAAGTGGCAGGCAAGGGTGAGTGGAAATGAACAATGAGTTATAAATATGGTAAAGATGACGAATGAGAAAAAAATTAAGAAAAAGGAATGTTCATAAAAGAGGAAACCCTGGTGGATGAAGAAAAGGTCAGCGACACAGTAAGGGAGAAGAATGGGGTCTTACAGGAAATGAAGGTAAGGAGGTAAAGCAGAACAGGTATAATACATACAGGTTAGAAAATGGAAGCAAGGGAGAGCTGAACAACGAAGGCCGGAATGGAAAAGGGAAATGAGAAAAGGAATAAGGTAGATAGATAAAAAGCGTTTGAAGTACACAGCAGAAAGGAAGGACTGATATAGTCAAACCAATCAGTCAAATTACACAAGAGTGAACAAGTTGAAAGTAAGCAATAATGCCCAGTAGGGTATGTGTTAATGTGTAATTAACACCCACCCAGGGGTATTGTGAGTTCTAATGCCAAAGATGTTGGGCCTCTGCACCCCTGGAAGGGTATTAATTACACATTAACACACACCCTGGAGGGCATTATTGCACTTACAGAATGGGGTCTCTGTAAAATTGTGTTTTACTTACTTATTTTTAAGTACTATATTATTTATATATATATATATATATATATATAAATATTACTATATTATTTATATATATGTATATATATATATATATATATATATATATATATATATATATATATATATATACATATATGTAAAATAGTTCTTCCACCTAATGTTTCAGACTTTCTGCAGTATATGTTAATGGTGTTGGAGGAAGCATTTTACATCAAAAATATATAAAAAAAATAATACAGTACTTAAAAAAATAAATAAGTAAAACACAACAATTTTACAGAGAGCCCGTTCTCTCTCACACAGTCTCTTTTGTTTCACATACACATGCATATACACACAGTCTTCTCTCATTTCATACTGCATTCACTCACACAAGCATAATTCTCAACCTCTTAGCACAAAAAAATCTGGACAAAGCCAAAAATAATGGGGGGACAAAGCCCCCAAAATAGGGACACATTTTAAATATTGCTTTTATAAACTTTAAAAGTTGCTAGAATAAAAGGTCTTGTACTGCAATGTATTTTCTGAAAGATATTAAGCCTGAAACTCAAATGCTTGTCATTATTTAGTGAATTCACTCTTCATTGATTTGCTTCATTGATTTGCCACAGAACTTTAGAAAACCGCAAATTTTATGAACAGGAAAAAAAATCACACAAATCTCTGGACATTCTGTGAAAATTTGGACAGTTGAGAGTTATGCACAGAAGACCACTCTCACTCTCCTCTGCTTTCATACATCCATTCATTCACACAAGATCAGTCTCACTCAATATCCCTCGAGCTTTCTCACACACAGTCTACTCTGCTTTCATACACACATTCGCACAGATGCAGACAGAAATATAAACACACTCATACACAATACATACAGACACATGCACTTCTTTTTGTTTTTGTTTTTTTTTTACACTCACTAAACAGCAAAAGCACTGCTTAGTGAGTGTAAAATAATCGCAATCATTCAGTTTTCTCAGTCCGAGCTCCATGGCAGCTTGATATGCTGCCGTGAAGCGATGGACTGTTTTTTTTTTCCAGTGGGCATTACTTGTACATTAATACCCTGTGGAAGAACATTCATTCTCCAGTCAGGGTGCTGATGTACAATTTGGCCATTCTCTAATGCTAAATAACATATTTACGTCTGTCTTCATGAGGAGACAAGGCCAGGGAACATCAAGGAAGGAGTGAAGCAGTGGAGATTGGGATTTGAAGAAGAGGTAAAATCAAATCAATAAGGGTGGAATAGAAGGTAACAAAATGAAACAAGTATAGTGCCTAGGTACAAGATTAATAATCCCCAAGAATCCTCAGAAAACTTCTGCTAAGGAGTGATTAATACAGCCCTGTCCAGTGAAGGGATAACAGAGGACGGGAACAAGACAACAGCAGCGTCTTCCGACAGTGTAAGCAAGAGAAGTAACCTAGAAAACTATAGGCACATCATCTTGTCCTTAATGGCAGGAAAGGTGATGAAACAGATTTTCATGGAAAGACCGGTGACATTTCTGGAGTTTGGCAAACTCCAGGGCACAAATCTGTATGAATTCTTAGTCATATTATTTGGTTAATCTAGATTGAAGTAGATAATTATATTGCAGATGGATAGGGTTACAGTGGTTGATATAGCTTACCTCAAATTTCAGTAAAGCATTCAAATTATTCCCTTACAGAAACTTACCCAGTAAGCTCCAAGAGATTAGAAATGGAAATGTTGAATTGGGTTGAAAGGTGGCTAAAAGAGTGAACTCGAACTTTGCTTTGAATGAGGACCTATCAAGGAAAGGGCTTGATCATGTCATTAACTACAGGTGGTCAGTTCTGAGCTTGATGCTCTTCATTGTGTTTGTTTTAAAAATGTAAAAGAGCATTCAGAGCAGACTTGCCCTTATAAAAATAATACTAAGGTAGGGGCTATAGTGGAAGATGAAAGGAAGAGTCTGATGACAGAGCAGGAGAGAGTACATGGGAAGACAGATGACAGAAAACTTTAAGTATGGAGGAAATTAAATTATTTTTATGGAATACCTTCACCTAGAACTCAGCTATCAACTAAACGTGATTGAGTTCAAACATGCATTTCAAAAAATGATCTATCATTCCTAGTGCATCAAGGACAGAGCTAAATCCTGTAAGATGCTGCAGGTCATCTTGAGTACAGCAGCCGCCAGGTGAAGGAACTTATTCTTTTACTGTGATTCCCAGACTTCACCTGAAGTACTACATACAGATTTAATGACTGCATGGCAGCAGGAGTATACTATTACAGTTAGTGGAAAGTAAGTGAAAAGGACCACAATCAAGCTAGTTAAAGGAAAGGAACGACTAAACTACAAAGGGATACCATGGAGACTGCTTCTCTACACATTGGAGAGACACGTGTGTTGACAAGATCATAAAAGGAGACTGTAAGAGAGTGGAACTGAGAAGGAGCTGTTGGAACAGAGAGCATCAGATTACAGGTAATGAGGACATAGTGCAACCTGGACCTCAGAAGTTCAACTTCATGGAACGCTTTTTTGTGGAATAGACTAGTGGATTAGGTGATATAGTGCAGCTCAGTTTATGTATTTCAGAGGGCTTGGGGTTGATGGAGCAATGCAAGGAAAGTGAAGACGAGTGTGGTAGCTGCAGAGTACTAGCTGAAGGGCAGATGTCATAAACGTTTACTGACAGTGATATGTATGTATTGAAATCTTTTATTTAATTTTGTTCAAAGACTTGATGGCTCTATGTGTGTGTTACTTCTGTTCCAGATTCACAGAAGCAGCTAGTCAAACATTTGTTTTTGTGGCAGTTGGTGGAAGAGGATTTTCCATTTCTGAAACCACATTGCTGTTAAATACTGTGTGAAAAGGTTGTAGAATGCTACAGGCTAAGGAGGTAGCACCATGAAAGATGACTTCCCTTTCTGTAGTATAGTCTCTTTATAGGCAGCTCGACAGCCACTAAATTCAGAAACTTTGTGTTTTTTGGGGAATATTTTGGGCTAAGTAGTTTTTTAAATTGCTCTTAAGAAAAATCACACCATTATCTTCAAGTCTCGGAGTAGTACAGGATCTTAACTAACTCCTGGTCTAGTTTGTCTGTTGCATGTTTGCTATAGTAACCCTGACCTTTGAGTCAAGATATCTGGTAGCTAACAAATATCTGTTGACTGTGTGGGTGGATCGGATCAAAGTCCCTCTTCAGCCATAAATATTGCAGTGCAAATATGTTACATTGGTGATATATGCATATCATTTTCAAATATAGGCAGGGACTAATCCTATTAGTAAACAATACAAGCAATAAAGGTATTCAGAATTTCATGTACAGACAAAATTTTAGTATATAATGCAGAAGAACAGTTACAAGTCCTCAGCAGCATCAAGCAAATTATAAGATGTTAGTAGATTAAAATCACAATAGTCATTATCTAATGTGCAACAAATTGTAGAAGAAATGACCAATGGCAGGTGATAGGAAAAGGTATGGCAAAGATGTTAGTGGGTGACTTGGGTGACAGGGATGGGAAGTTGTTGTTTGAGAGTTAAGAGGTGGGGAAATAGTTAATTGTGAAAAGGGCAGAAAATACCAGGGAGAGATAAATGGCTACTGTATATAAGTGGAGAGTGGGAGTAAAAAAGAGATCGGGGGGGGGTTCCAGAAATAACCTACATAAAATGTGTAAGTAGTTCCTTGTAATAGGTAACATGTAGCATAAAACATTAAGTAAATTAACGGTAGACTGAATAAAGGCCAGCAAGTACAGGAAAATAGTTTGGCTTGCCTGTTAATGGTCTGCTGGACTGATTGCCTGTTACCTGGCAGCTTTTTATGAACCTATGAAAATATGAAACAATCTACAGCATAAAAGGATTTTTTTTGTTGTATGTCAGATGGCATTGGGGGCATCTTAGAAACTCATAAAATGTGCACCAAATGCTGTCTATCTGTGATTGCAGAAGGACCTTGTACTTCAGAAAAAGCCCCATAAATATGTGTTAACAGCTCTCACTTTTGAAAGATTCTAGAATGTTCAGTCAGACTCCTGACCCATCACAAAGAATACATTGCATAAATATACAGGCCACATAACTGGCAATATATAAAGAGCTAAAGTAACAGAAGTAAGTGCATTATTTAGGCATGGGCCCATGAGTGCTGGTTCAAGGATGGTTAGTGTGTGGGTGTGTGCTTTGAGACATTGGACTACAATAGGCAGCCCACTTATCAAAGAACCATTTTGAAAGTCATATAGGAAGCTTGCTAGACTGTATATATTATGTCATCCTACTTGGGAAAAGCTGTATTTACTTTTAAATTGTGCTATTCTGTGATTCTTTTTTTCATACCCAGGCTAAAAAAGCCTTGAATGGTGATCTCACTCTTGTAAATAGTATCTTCTTGGTCATCAAAAAAATCAGTTTTACTAAATCATTTCATGACAACAGTGTAACAGTGCAACTGTAGACACTGAATGATACTAGGGTAAATTTTCTCCCATCACTTACTATTTGTAAAAGAGAAACATTCAATGGATAATAGCACTAAGTGAACCTTTTAAGCATTTTGAGTGAAATGTCATACTTGAAATACTGAGTGCCAAAAAGCCAAATAAAAAAAGACAAAAAAAAAAGAGTAAAGCTAACCTCAAAAATCGCAAAATCGTTCTTCTCCTTAAAACTTCTTTTTGCAGGAGACAACCCCCCACACCTCTTCATGTGAGGGCCAAGTCCCCTACCCCACCCCACCTACAAACTTATATACATACACACACACACACACACACACACACACGCATACAGACATATGTCTACTCTGAGATTACCATACCTCAGAGAAAAGGGAATGTTCTGAGAAATGGCATCTCGGTCTTGGTATATTTAAGTCCAATCTTTTGGCCATTCACATTCTGTATTTCGGGACTCACTTTAGCAGGTCCCGACATTTCAAATGGTTATCCTTCTCTTTGGGGTGAGGGCAAGATTAGCTGTCATATGTGTCCCATACATGAGTGTGGTACCAGACACTACTGAGCTACTGACATCTAGTTAGGAAGGCTTTAAAATGGCCTAACCTACAGCTTCTAAGGGTTTGTTTGCTGCAGCACCAATATAGTTTCAGAAACAGAACAATTAGCAGAACTGGATATATAATGTACCTACAAGAAACATCAGAGCCTGACTATTCTGCAAGGAGTTTGACTTACGATCACCTAAAATGTAACATCTATCTGTTAGTTTTAAATGCAAGACATGTTGATAAGCTTGGAATCAGAAGCCTCCTTTTCCCCAAAATAGACCCTGTCAGCATTAGCACTATGAAGGACTGAAATTAAACAAGTACAGGGTGTACACAATGAATGTGTATGAGGTTCTTGTATGCTTAGAGGAGGAAGATCCAAAAAAAGGACTAAAGCTATAGTAGCTATCCCTTCCCTAGTCTTACCTTAATACAATTTATTCCACTTATTTTATTAAAAATTATTTGAGCAGTTTCTAATACATTTCTGAAGACTCTAAACCTAGCAAATTATATCAAGTGAAGAAGGTACTTTGACTTAATGTAGTGTATTGTTGATTGTTACATGAGGGTGGGGTTCAAACGAGGATTCATAATTGAAACAAGTTGTGTCCACTTACTGAAAAGTGAAATCAAAGTTTACATAGTAAGTGACAGAGAGAGTTACAGAAGAAAAGTCTAAAAATGAGAGAAGAAACAAAGAATGAAAAGAAAGGGAGATTTATGTGCAATGCACTGAAGATAAAACGGCGGATGGCAGAACTTGGTAATAGAAACCATAAGAGTTAGGTTATGGATGAGACATAACTTAAGAGACAGAACTGTTCCCTCTTTCCTAATACTATGCTAAGCTGAAATTTAGTTATTTTAGTGATATAAAATCAGATGCCAAACAGTAAAAGGAATCAAATTATACAACTTAAAATTATATTACAAATGAATTAGTCTGTGTTCATGATCTTCACATCATTAACCAACTTCTTCTCTCTTTCAGCATCAGTGGCAAGTCTAAAAGTTATAATGTATCACTAGTAACAATCAAAAGCAGACCATATAGACACGTTTCCAGCATAATTTTCAATTCTTTGTTAAGATCTGCAAGTCTAAAAAGTCCTGTTTCTGATAAAAAGGTGACTGAATGTCAGAAGAAAAAATTCAAGCGAGTCACATCTGCCTCAGGTGATGAAAAATTTCTTTATTTGCAGCTAACCAGATTACAGCAGCATGTTGGCCAAGATGATCTCAATCTGATCAGCTTGTTTACTGACATCAACTTTTATACTTTCCTGTTACTAGCCAAAATAGCTTTTGTTACATTTCTGACAGTTGACAGTTGGCTATGAAAAACATCTAGGATCACAAATTACCTCAGAAAAGAATGCTTTACCTCAAAACCACAGCTAGTGTAGAATGTTTACCTCAAAACCACAGTTAGTACAGAATGTTCAAAAAGGTACAGAATATTTAGTTCAACAGTGGTAGCTGGAATTTTCCACAGCCTGCCTCAGTAAATTAACTCTTATTCAGAAGTATAGAAAACAGATGTTATTCAAGTTCATACGCAAACTACATCTATCATAGATAAAGCCCATCTTTAATAAACATGGTTCAATGACCTTTTCTTACCAACACTTCAGCAAATAGCATATTCATTTTGCTAGATGGGAGAAAGAGACAAATAACAGTATGTTTTAAAACTTTTTCTCTTAACATTTCCCCCCTCAAAACACTTTATTTGTCTTTTTATCTCAGCAATATATGGTAAAAACTTAGTTTTTCTTTGCATACATTACTTCATTTGCAAGACAAACTTTTAAACATCAAAACATTTGCAAAAGTCACATTTCAATGTATTCACTTTCACCAGTCTATTGCAACTGCTGGTACATCATTTTCGTAACAGCAGTATCAACCAGTCTTTGTAGAAGACCTCTGATACAGGGTATACAACAGCAACCACATACCACCACGATAGCCACAGCGACTCCGACGGACACCAGGAAACTGCTGATGAGATGACTCCATTTTCCAAACCACGCTTGTAGAAAGTCTGTAAAGGGATTATTTACCCCAGAGTTCTCTGCCAATTCTTCGGATAACATCTCCAAACCTTTCAAAGCTCGAGTGATGCTCCCATCAGGGGCAGTGTTGTTTGGGATGTACGTACAACAGAAAGTCCAAAACATCTTGCAAACTCCTCCTTCTTTGGCCAGGAGCATATCCAATGCAATTCGATTCTGCCATGCCACCTGCGAAGTGGCCTCTAGTTGTTCAGCAATACCTTTTAATGCATCTTTGGTATAGTTCACAAAAAGCTGCTGGTTATAGTAAATGTAGTTGATCCAGTCCACATTCTTATTGGGTTGAATCCAGACAAAGATGGATGCAAAACCAGCTGCTATTTGGTTTATTGCTTTGTATTCATCAGGCACACCTCTTGGTACGCCAATGCTATCGATGTAGACACCGCTATCGAAGGATTGCTTTGGTGCCTCTCTTTTTCTCTTATTCAGCCACCTCGGCTTTATTTCAGGTTCTCTTAAGAAATTGCTTGCTGGAACTGGGAGAATGTAGAATGGCAGAATTAACTTTGCAAGTGCACAAGTTCCCTTCCAGGGAATCGTAAGCCTTGATCTGAGTTTGTTGTCTCCACATACAACCAAACGTCTGCTAAACTGTGAGTTTGGTTCTCCAGAAATGGATTCTCATTGCCATTCACAGTAACATTGCAATAGTTCTGTCCCATATTGCCATAATTCTTCCCTGAGCCATCTCTGGAAATGCACATATACGAACCTGGATAGGAAATCGCTGCAGGCGGTTTCTCAACTTTGCTTATGACTGGAAAACGCTGAGTTTCATCTTTGCATTTATCTTCGGTTTTGTTGAAGAATAATTTTAACAGACATGTTAGGTTACCTTCATCTTGCATCAATGGGACTGTCGCTAGTTGCTGTTTACCTTCAGCACAAGAAACACAGTTCTCATGATGTGCCTCTCGGGTGCTATATCTAACCCAAGATAACCATTCATTATGGTGTACGAATCCCATCTCAAGTAACAATTGTTCTTCTTCTGTGAAGGCAAAATCTGCTTTACTTGTAGCATTTTTAAGGCTTTGTACTTTAAGTTGGAGGGTCCCCAAAGGATCAGTTCCAATTGGAAGAGACACTCCGATTCCATAAACTCCTGAATCACTTTCTTGTGGTGACACAATGGTTATAGTAATTACTTCGGTACCTTGGAAATGCGGAATTTTTATTCTTTGTTGCCTGCTTTTATCTTTCTCTGGTATCACTGCACCACTTGTTTCCCATCCATTCACATCTGTTGACCTCCAAACATTTGACCAGGACGTACAGTCTCTATTGCACAAGTATTTTGCACGAGTCAAGAAATCATTATTGTTCCATTTAGAACAGTCCAAAATTCTTTCACAAAGTTTTACCTTGAACACAGTAGTAACACCTGTTTGTGCTTGCAGCACCACCATTCCTTTTTCTCTCACAACTGTTCCTTCTCATATGGACATATTTACTTTCGCCACCAAAATCATCATCAAGTACCAGTTGAACATGGCCATCCTTCCTTTGTAGTCAGACTTTGCGTTCAGGGGTCCGATGGAGTCTGACCAACATCAATGGTAGAAGGAAAAGTCTTACGTTTTTTACAGTGGGTGATATGAATCCACGAAGTCCTCTCTGTGATCTTTACAGCTGTAGGTGTCGAGATAAGTACTTGATATGGGCCTTCCCACCTGGGGGATGACCAATTATTTCTCTTCACAATTTGGATCCCACCCAGTCCCTGGGTGCCACGCTTAACAAGGTTTCACTTCTGGAATCTGCAAAGGAGTCATTGGTTGCAAGAGACTTGACATTTAGCAGCTTCTTCATATAATCCGCCAGATCCCCACCCCCCTCACGTTCCACTGGCAACAATCCTTGCCACTGCGGGACATAATATGGTCTCCCAAACAAAAGTTCAAATGGTGTAAGTCCTTTGTAGGAGGGTGAGATTTGCATGTACAGGAGTGCCAATGGAAGGCACGCAGTCCAGGATCTATGCGTTTCTGCCATCTGTTTGCGGAGTTTACTCTTCAGGACACCATTGTGTCTCTCCACCAGTCCAGCTGACTGCGGATGGTAAGCACAATGGTACTTGAGATCAATTTGAAACACTTGACCCAACTTCTGCACAATCTGGTTTACAAAATGAGACTCATTATCACTATAAATGCGCTTTGGAAGGCCAAATCGGGGAATTATTTCTGTTGTCAAAAGCTTAGCTACTGTGTGTGCATCAGGATGCTTTACTGGAAAAGCTTCTACCCACTTAGAAAAACCATCAATTATAACTAGACAGAACCTTTTTCCCTCTGAAGGTGTCAACTCAGTAAAGTCCATACAGAGTGTGTGGAATGGATATGGAGGGGTAGGGAATGCCTGCTGAGATTTTTTAACTCCCCCCTGAGCATGATACTTTGCACATAATAAACAAGATAAACAGAATTGCTTTGCATAAGTTGAAAATCCTTTACACCAAAACACCTTAGACACTATTTGAACCATTGTCTCTACTCCTACATGGGCAGGTCCATGGCTAACCAATGCAGCATACCTAAAAAGGTTTGAGGGTAATACCATTTTGCCATCTGATGCCCTATACAACCCATCCTGTTGAGTGATACCATATTTCACCCAACGACATTTTTCTTTCTGTGTTGTCAATGTTTGCATTACTTTTAGTGTCTCTAAGTCTAAGAGGTGTCCAGGCTCTAAATCATTGTCATGTAAAAGCAAATCATTTTCTTGAGCTGCCTTTTGCAGCCATATCAGCAAAAGCATTTCCCCTGGAGACAGGATCTTTTTTGTTAGTATGTGCAGAACATTTACATATCGCTATCTGAAGTGGTAATTGCACTGCATCTAACAACTGTAAAATTAAATCTCTGTGATTTATTGGTTTGCCTGTCGCAGTAACCATTCCCCTATTCTTCCATTGTTGAGCGAAAACATGTACAGTGGAGAAAGCATATTGACTATCTGTATAAATTGTCACTTTTTTACCCTCCCCTAAGGTACAAGCTCGAGTCAAAGCCACTAACTCAGCTTCTTGGGCAGAATAAATACTTGACAATCCTTTTGCTTCTAAAACTTCAGTTTCTGTGGTGACAGCATACCCTACTAGTGTTCTTCCTACAGTGTCCTTCTTTGCTGATCCGTCTACAAACAAAACAAGATCAGACTCTACCAACGGAATATCCGTTAAATCTGGTCGGGGAAGTACTTTGTCATGAATGCTCTCTAAACAAACGTGTGGAGTACCTTCTTCTGGAGTCGGCAAAAGTGTCGCCGGGTTAAGAGTAGTACATCTTTCTATGGTCATATGTGGCTGTGTCAGCAGCACTGTCATACACGACAAATGTCGACTAGGAGATAAAAAGGTTATCTTATCTTGCAAAAGTATAGTAGCTACTGAATGTGGAACTCGCAATTTTAATGGGTGAAACAAAACTAATGATGCTGAGGCTTGCACTGCCATGGCAGCTGCCACTACAGCTTGAACACAATGCGGCAATGCCCTTGCAACAGGATCTAATCTAGAGGAATAAAAAGCTATTGTCTCTGTTTATCCCCATGTACTTGTACCAGAACCGAAGTCATATATCCTCCCTTACAATCAACCATTTGTACAAACTGCTTAGAATAGTTCGGAAAACCCAAAACAGAGGATCCTGCTATCAATTGCTTAATTCTATTAAATGCTTGTATTGCCTTATCTGTCCACTGTATATTACTTTTTGCTGCCATGGGAGTGTCATAGATCAGTGCGGTCAATGGCCCTACTTCTTCAGCATAATTAGGAATCCAACTTCTACAAAAATTAGTCACACCTAAAAACGACATCATCTCCCGCTTAGTTGTAGGCATAGGTGCTTCAAGAATTGCTTGTTTTCTTTTATTTTCTAATTGTCTACCTTCCTGCTAGATTAAATAACCCACGTACTTTACTTGTGCTTTCCACAATTGTAACTTCTCTTTATTTACTTTGTCCTTGCTCAGCAAAAAACTAAGAAGGGCTAGGGTATCCTTTTTACAACTTTCCTGCATGGGTGAGGCCAATAAAATATCATCTACATACAACAGAACCTGGCTTCCCTCTGGGGGAACAAACTGAGCTAAATTCGCAGCCATTTCTTGTGCGAATATTGTCAGACTCTCACAATAACCCTGTGGCAATCTGGTGTATGTGTATCTTTTACCTTGGAAAGTGAATGCAAACCAAAATCTACTCTCCTTGTGTAGTGGTATGGAGAAAAAGGCATTGCTTATATCTATGACAGAAAAATATCTGTGCTGAGGTAGTAAATCATTAAGTAATGTATAGGGGTCAGGGACCACCGGTGCTCTTGGGATCACAGCTGAATTAACTGCTTGTAAATCCTGAACCAACCTCCATGACCCATCCGGTTTCTTTACAGGAAACAACGGAGTATTGCAGGGTGAATCTGGGCATTCAACAAGAATTCCTACCTGTTTTAGCTGTTCAATAACTGGTTTAATTCCTTCCTCTGCTTGCTTACTTAGTGGATATTGGTGCTTACGAGGTCTAAAACCTGACTTTGCAGTTATACAAACTTCACCCGCTGTTTTCATTAATCCTACATCTCCTTTACCTTTTGACCATAAATCTACAGACAAGGCACTCAATGCACTATCTTCCTCTTGAGCTAGGAGGATTTGTCATGCCATTTCTACTTTGTCATCCCTGAGGTGCACACTTGGTCGTGCCCAAGTCACCCAATTTAATCTTTGTACCTGGATCTGTTGATCTTTCAACTGACTTTCAGACATTGTGTTCCAAATCGTTACCTTTTTCGCCAAATCTACCCAATGTGTCCCCACTGCTTTAGTAACTGAGATATGTGGGCTATAACTTGAGCAATATAAATAACTCATTTCCTTAGTCAAAGTACAGGTTACTACTGTATTACCTTGCGTATCCCAAAACATATCATTCAAAATTATCCTTGCACATTTGTGCTTAAAGAATTCTTTTTCAAATTCTTTATCCGGACCAGGGGCCTTATAGAACATTGTACAATGTAAGTGCGCCGCAACCTGCGGTGACCCGCTCCTAGATTTACTTAGATCTAGATTGATCAACTCTGTATCAACCCTCCCCTGGCCATCTGAAATCAAGTCTAGGCTATACCAGTAAAACAACTCCCTGTACTACTAAGCCATCCGCTAACCTTTTTGCCTCAATACCTTTAGGTGTGGGAATTGCCGCTATTCCAAACACATGCATCAAATCTCTTCCTAGCAAATTAACTGGACAAACTTTTGATATAATTACCCTACACCTAACAGTTTGGTTTGTTTGCGGATCTGTGAACAATAGAGGATGAGACAGTGGTTCCTTATAGATTTTCCCGTTTGCCGCTTTCACAAGGACAAACTCATCTTTTTCGCAGTTCGGAGGCAGAACTGCTAGACCCAAAAGTGTACGCGATGCACCTGAATCACATAAAAACTCCACTTTCTGTCCCTCAACCAAAAACTCTATCATGGGTTTTTGATCTAGATGCATAGCAATACCCAAATTTGCCAGGTTTATGACTTCACAGTCACAATCCCGCCCTTCCATTAGAGTGTTCTGACATTCATCGTAGAGAGTGTCTGCCTCTTCATTATCCCCATAATGAAGATGGCGCCTTTCTTTACTATCATATAGTCATGCGGAGCCCTTGTTCGTAAGCTGTGGGGGATGTTGCCACTCTTCACAGTCGGCAGCGAAGTGCCCACGTCTACCGCATTTAAAACATTCTCCACGTTTTCACCTTTCCCTATAGGCTGAATGTCCACCCAGTTCATTTAACATGTCCCACTGCGGGCCCCAACGTTTTTTTACGCCACCACGGCGCCCTTGCCTTCTTTGGTCCTGTACTAGGAATATGCCACCATCTTCCCCTACTGCCAACACTTGTACTTTCTTTTTCTTTTTTGGATTAAAATGTTGCTCAGCATGCCATGCATATTCAAACAAAGGCTGCAGTCTACATGTTCTGTGATCTACCATGTGCTTAGTAATAAAACTACTTATCGGAGCCTTACAACCTTTAAGAAAAACATTTTTCAATTGCTGTTCATACGGACTATCATTAGTCTGATCCTGCGGAATCATCATTCCACAATGGTTATTGAACACTTCTGTCAATCTTACAATATAGTGATCTACAGATTCATCATCATTTTGGATGCACTGATTTATTACTGTCCAATCTGCTCTTGGACGCCACTTATCAGAAATTCTCTTTAACAGATCAGTGACTCCTGTGTCTAACACCCCAGAATTATGCTTTAATGTAGTGCCGTCATCTGCCTTACATGTCCAAGTACCACAAACTAAGTGCCAATCTGGACCTAAGATTTGTCGCATTACTTGTTCTACTTCTAAACCATTTAGATGATAACTTAAACGCATACCAACTATGTCCTCAGAAAACTTTTGAAAATTAACCTTGGGATGAGGAATACCATCCGTAGCTCGTTTTATATCCTCTCTAGCCCAGGGACGATAAACTAAAATAGTTGGTTCTTGTCCAACATCTCCTGCTTGTGGGTTTGCAACTTGTATTAAGGGAAGAGCTTCTGAATGGTCAGAAAGTTTAATAGCCCAACGTCCTTGCCCTGCTGGCTCTGACCTTAACTGCATAGGTTGGTCTACCTGTTGTAAAGCAACCTTAGGTACTACGGGAATTTGTGGGTAAATTGGAGGGGTCACAACATTTTCTTGAGCAGCTAATAACCCACCCTGCTGTACAGATCCCACATCTTCAGACTGATATTGAGGAGGTTCCCCCGGTATGGCAGCAGCAGTTTCACCATATGGTGGGGCGGTTTCCTGCCTTTGTATTGCACAAACTGTATGCTCATCCTCCTTATCTAAAAATAAAGCTACTTTTCCACTTGGCATCAGTGATCCCTTTTGATTTATTTTCTCTTTTTCCTGACACTGTTTTTCTCTTATAGCTCATTTATTTGCTTCTTCTAACCATTTTTGTGCTTGGGGAAATCCCAGTTGTCTCTGCTTTTTAGTTCTAGTTCCTGCATCTCTTTTCAAATCTCTAACTAATTTTGCACAGGCATTCTTATTCAGTGTACCATCAAAATTATATTTCAACTTCCACTTCAAAAATTTAACATTATTTTTGTTTAAACTTTTCATATACTTAGCATCAACATTTAAACAGGCATCACTCTCACACTTGCAGCAACTTGAACCCATGTTTTCCTAGATTTCTTATTTTAGGACTGTATATTTTAGGACTGCATCAAAATTATTTTTACAGGCTTATTACAAAATGGGGCTATCTTAACGGGGATCCTAACAAAATAACAGGTAATCCTAACAAAATAACAAGTAATCCTAACAAAATAATCTTAACAATTATTCCTACCCACCCTTAACTAAAAATAAAACCCCTGTCGACAAGGTTAAATTAAATTAAAAGAAAAATTTATTTTTCATCCTACCTGAACCAGATGAGACTCCGTTTCCCCTTTTGGTTCGGAAACCGTCCCTCAGATAGGGATCAGAGAGCGGCCGGCCTCTTTCCAATGACAAATCAGTCAGACGGCTTTCCGTCGAGGGAATTTTAAGATAAGAAACCCTCACCTGCGCAGGTTTTTTGGTCTCTCTGCCGGTCTGATCCGTATCTTCATAGAGGTTTCCGGTCCGAAGGACCAAAATGTCAGAAGAAAAAATTCAAGCGAGTCACATCTGCCTCGGGTGATGAAAAATTTCTTTATTTGCAGCTAACCAGATTACAGCAGCATGTTGGCCAAGATGATCTCAATCTGATCAGCTTGTTTAGTGACATCAACTTTTATACTTTCCTGTTACTAGCCAAAATAGCTTTTGTTACATTTCTGACAGTTGACAGTTGGCTATGAAAAATATCTAGGATCACAAATTACCTCAGAAAAGAATGCTTTACCTCAAAACCACAGCTAGTGTAGAATGTTTACCTCAAAACCACAGTTAGTACAGAATGTTCAAAAAGGTACAGAATACTTAGTTCAACAGTGGTAGCTGGAATTTTCCACAGCCTGCCTCAGTAAATTAACTCTTATTCAGAAGTATAGAAAACAGATGTTATTCAATTTCATAAGCAAACTACATCTATCATAGATAAAGCCCATCTTTAATAAACATGGTTCAATGACCTTTTCTTACCAACACTTCAGCAAATAGCATATTCATTTTGCTAGATGGGAGAAAGAGACAAATAACAGTATGTTTTAAAACTTTTTCTCTTAACATTGAACATAATTACTTCAAATTCTACTGTTGTATATATTGCAATTCATTCTTGTACTCCTTTTGTTATGAATAGACTTGTTTCTATGGGTTGTATTTCTGCAACCATATTTGTATATAAAATATGTGGATGTTATGTACAAATGTCAGCTATGACCTTTTCTTACAATATTCTGTATGTTATGCCTCCCATTCTGAGCATAAAATAGATCCAAGCAAGAATCTGACCTGGTAAGCAGATAAATACATGCATACATTAGTTTAAGAGGCGGATCATTCCTGAAATGAAGGTCCCTTCTATCATCCTGTTTGTATATCAAATATTTCATGAGAAACTACTAGCTTAATTAAGATCCTTTTCAGTATAGCATTTATTTCTTTGGAAACTGAAATCATATTGATAAGAGGGCAGGTTTTGGTCTAATCATCCAGGACTTTCATACTTTTTGAAAATTTATGCCTCCATTGTTAATGTGGGACTTGAACACTTATATTGGGAAAGACAAAACAGGATATAAGGACTGCCTGGATCTACATGAGTGGAGCAACAGGAATAAAGAAAGAGATGCCATTCCAGACTTCTGTCTAGAACATGGCTTGATGGTGGCCAATACGTGGTTCAGCAAGAGAAACAGTCACAAGATCACATGCAAGAGTGGCCAACATGCAAGTCAGGTAAACATCCTCCTAGTAAGGGAAGGGCACGGGGTAGAATCATAGATTGCAAAGTCAGCCCCAGTGAAACAGCTGACCCACAGCATAAACCACTGGTTGCCATAATCAGGTGCAATCAGTGGTCACAGAGGGCTGTAAGGTCAACAGATACTAGAATGAAGACATATAAGTTGACTGGAGAGACAGCACAGGGGTTCAAGGAATTCCTCAAGACTTTAGCACCTCAGGAAGAAGAGGAAATAAGTGGAGTTGAAGAAGAATGACAGAGCTAAACGTAATATACGTGAGGACTATAGAAAAGATATGCAGTCAAGCCAGATATAGAAATAAGGTACATAAGAAAATCTGGTGCTGGAATGCAGAAGTCCAGGAAGTCATCAGAAGGAATGAGGAATACAGGAAAAAGAGTAAGATAGAAAAGATAGAGCAGGCTAAGAAGTAATGCTAGCTGGCTAGCAAACAGGCTAAAAGAGGAGTTACAATAGCTAGGAACGAGGCATCTAGGGACTCTACCTGCTTCTGGAAAGTGACTCAGTAGTTGGCACAAAGAAACTCTACCAGTTTGCAAAGCAAAAACAGAAAAATAGATAAGATAGTAAGAGACAGTCTTCATAAGGGATACCAGCAACAACCTCCTCACCCTTCCACAGAACATCAAAAGCATATGAAAAGAGTATTTCCAGAAGCTTCTGAATGAAGGAAACCCCACAGAAGCTGTACTGCCCTAGACATAGCCTACGATGAAAAAGAGTTGGAGCCCACCGTAGAATTAGTAAGAACGGCAGTAAGGAAAATGAAAGCAGGGAAAGCAGCAGGCTCAGATGAGGTCATAGTAAATATGAACAAGATGGTGGGCAAGATAGGGCAGAAATGGCTTCTGAGGGTAATCCAGCAATATGGAGAGAAAATGCATATCCCAAATGACCTGAGAATAAGCATACTAGTGCCAGTGTTCAAGAACAAAGGGGACATCTACAACTGTGGGTAGTACAGATGTATCAAACTCCTGTCACACTGCATGCATGTTGTGGAGAGGGTGACTTACAAACAAATACACAGGGAGTAGAAAATAAGACAGGAGATGACCAGTTCAAATTCAGATTAGGATGTAGCACAACCGACCCCATGCTTGCAGTGAGACAGATAGTTAAAAAGAAGCTAGAAATGAGGAAAGAGTCCAATTTAGTAGTTCTAGATGTGGAGAAAGCATGTGACAAGGTCTCAGGAAAGCTAACTTATGCAATCCTGCAGTGGCTTGAAGTCCCAAAAACATTGATGGAATTAATGTAGACTATGTACAAGGATCAAATAACTCAAGTGCAAACAGTGTTCAATCTCACAAAGGGGTTCCCACTGGGAGTGGGTTTGCATTAGGGTTCAGCTCTGAGGTCACAGCTCGTCATACTGATGATGGACTACATTAGCAAATGGGATGGAGGGGACAGATCAACAAAGTTTCTCTATGCAGACAATGTGGCATTATATTTGGAATCTGAGCAAGAAATTTAGCAAGGATAGGGGAATGTAATGCAAAACTGAAGCTACATGGGGTGAAAGTAAGTACAGAAAAGACAGTTACAATGGCAGTAAATTGTGGCAATCAAAAGATGGTGTGAACTGAGATATAAAGGAAGATGGTGTAAAAGGCTCACAGCTTCAAGTATCTGGGAGAGGTGGTTGAGGAGAAGGGAAATGTAGTCTGAATGAGGAGGTCAAAGCTAAAATCAGAGGGCTGCAGCCAAATGGCACAGAGTGTCAGGGGTAGTGTATGACAGAAGAATGCTAAAGAAGGTCATGAGTAAGGTGGGGTTTGCAAAAACAGTGGTGTGGCCACTAAGCAGTAAAGTCAAAGCATTTGAGAAAGCTTGAGGTGAAGGAACTGAAGTGCCTGAGATGAGTACTAGGATGCACACTGTGGGACAGATGAAGCAATGAGGACATCAGAGCAGAATGCAAAGTAACTCCAATTGCAGTCAAGGTCAAAAGAACAGATTACTGTGATTCAGACATATGCAGAAAAACAGAAGATGATCTGGTGAAGAAGATTTGGAATAGACAGATGGTAGGCAAAAGGAAATAAGGGTATCCGGCAAAGTGATAGATGGACTGTGTCAAAGATCTGTGGCTAACAGCCATGACTGTTGAAGAAAGTATGAGAATGGCATTGAATCTGGACAGATGGCAGCAGCTGGTAAAACACCATGACCCCATGTAGAACATGGGAAAAAGGGAGATGATGAAGAAAATAAAACTCCAAAGGGAGCTACTCTCTTATAGAACATATAACAGAGTCATTGAGCCACTACCTACATTGAAACACTGAAGCAGTGAAAGGGGGCTCTGTTAGGTCTAAGAGAACCAATCCTGCTATTTATGACACATGAAGAAATAAACTGAGATTGAAACAAAAAAGCAAAAGGTTTGTCACATTGTACCCCTAATGTAGGGACTTCAAATTCACACTTTCATTTCTACATGCTTTAAATAGGTTGATTACTTTCCTAAGTAAGACCCTATCTTATTTAGTGTGCCATGTAACTCTACAAATCTTAAAAGACTAAACACTCATTTCAATGCATATTAACTCAGTTTATTCCATGATTTGTCCCCTTCCTCACTTCAGTACAATTTCAGACCAAGTTTATTCAAGAGGTATGGGAACAGAGTTCCCAGAGCAGGAGTCATGGTGATTTGTCCTCTATGAAAAAAAATAAATAAATAATCTACTAAGCTCATCTTTATCAGAATGAGCACTCTTGTCATTTAACACATAATGAAACATAGTGAAATTCTTTAATCATAAAAACGTATGTTGCTCAGCAGGTGTAATATTTACGTACAAGGTAAGCTCATATGTTTTGAAGATAAGCTTCTCACTTGTTACCATGTACTGGAACTTTCTGGTTTCCACTTACTCATCAGCAGTAGTTTAGAATACATCTAGTGAGGTGCTTAATTTTAGTTAGTAATTTATCCCAGTGTTTTGGTAGTTATTGGATAATGACTCTGTCCCATCTTTTTTCTGTGTTTAAACTTAATTTTAACAACATATTTTATGATCTTGTTTTTTTTTCTGTAGTTGCTACACATTCTGGTTGTATACTTTTGCATCAAATAGAATATGGTCAGATATTGTTTTGCGTATCTAAATTGCATATAAGGCTACAGAGGACAGAGGTAGTTACTATAGTCTGTCATAGCAGTTCCTGCTTTACATCACCTATGTATTCTTCATTAGAAACCTCTGACCTTTCATTTACTGTCAGGTAACTTGCTTTTAGGCTACAGAACATGACATTATATTCTATAATTAGCCTGATCAGTGATCATATCTCTCAACCTCTTAGTGCAAGAAATCTGGAAAAGGCCTACTAAATGGGAGGACAAAGGCCCCAAAATAGGGACATATTTTAAATATTGCTCTTATAAACTCAAAAAGTTGCTAGAGTAATAAGGTTTGTGCTACCATACATTTTCTGAAGGATTTGAAGCCTGAAACTGAAATGTATGTCATTATTTAGTGCCTTAAATCCTCAGTTTATAGGTTCATAGGTTCATACTAGGCTATCTGCCCAAGGGCATTTATAAGCCTAGCCCATAGTTATGTGGCTTTCGCCACCCCTTTAGTTTGAATAAAAACTATGCCTATCATTTTGCTGTGCCTCTGTCAAGCAGTGACACTGAAGTAATCCCATTGATTTGCCAGAAAACTGCAAATTTTATGAGGAACAGACCAAAAATATGAGCAAAAAAATCTGGACATTCACCAAAAATCTGGACAGTTGAGAGGTATGTCAGTGATGTTCACATGGAACAGGGATTCCTACGGTCTATTGGTCCAGTCTTTTGAATATGAGGTATGTAACAAAGTAAGCTTTTTTGTCTTTGGGTGTAACACATTATTTTTTGAAACATCTCTTCCTGAGCAGTCTGACATTCAGCCAGCCTTTTCTGCAATTTAGCCTCCGACTTTTGCAGCTTTATCATATATTAACACAAACAACAAAAGGCTGCAACAAATGGAAGAAGCTTTGGGTGTAGCACATTGATTAAATCTTATTTCATTACCTACAATAGCTTCCAGGTGTTTTATTTAATTGGTTACATCTCGTGTCTCTCAGATAATTTTATAATCAAAGTAGACCCTGTTTCCAGATTTGGTAATATTGTGCTTATTGGCACTAAAGGTAAGATTATTGGTACTGCAACAAATAGTAATTTTAGTTACACAATCTTGAAATTTTTTTGCTTCCTCAGTGAAAATAATTATATTCCTCAATTTGCAGCTATCCATGTATTTCACAAAAATAAGATCCTTAGGGGACTCCAATTGATACCTCATGGCTTAGACACTAACCTGTTGTTCATGCCTTTCCCCCCAAACTAATTTTCCCTATTAAACTGCATAACTTTATCTTGGGTCGAATGTTTTAAAACTATTATCATTTTGAGTTTGTTACTATAACGACCTCTGTGTCTTTTCCAATATATTAATTTGCCACTTGATTCATACATTTACTAACAATACAAGTATGGCTGAAAGGCAAGTCATTGTTAAGGTCTAATGCAGTGTTTCTCCTTTGTATGGAAATAGTATAGTCTATTGCCAAATTGCCAAAATATGTAAAGCTGTAATTAATCTATTTTTAGGAAAACATATGGATTTTGATAGATTATTTATGTAGGAGACAGACAAAGAACACTATTGTGTCCCATGGACCTAATGGTTTTAATACTTTGCATAGCTCTGGAAGTAATTTAGTCTGTAATGATAAAGTCGGGGGGGGGGGCAGCCACAGTGGACAATGGTAAAATAATTAGATCCTTAGATTTTTTGAAACTGGTAAAGAATTTGATTACAAGGTTATCTGCAATTAACTACCAGTAAGTGTTTGCTGAGTTATTTATCATATGTGTACTACATTTTCTATTTATTGGTAGTGTGTTGTATTTGTATTGATTTTATTGTAGTTGGAAAAGCTTTATGTATGTTGAGCCTGTGCCTTTTAACATGTATGTGATTCACGCATGTAATTTCAGTTGCTGATGCGTCAGTGCTTATAACATTCTAATAACTAACTGATTGATTTAATGGATGCTTATTATATGATGATTTTATATTTTACTTAGCAATCTAGTGTGATGTTCTGAGCAGTTGCTCTATACAGCTCTAGACAGCATATCGCTGTGATTGTCTATCACTATACCTCAGGCTAAACCTATTTTGATGTCAAATTCATTAACTTTACATTCCCTTTACTCATAGAATAGCCCACATTCTCTTGCTTTGACTCACTGTGTTCTTTCCTGCATCTTCAGGAATAAGCTAGCTAACTATGTGTTAATTTTATTGCTTCCAAATAATATTCCAGTATAATAGTGTTTTTCTCTGTCCTTTCCTTTGAGAGCCTCTGGACATTACATCAGTCCCTGCTCCTTAGATAGCAGGAGATCTGCCACAAGGCACATCTCTATGAACTCTTTCACTGAGATTATTGTCATTGTGATTTGTAAATAAGTTTAACATAAAGTGCCTCGCTGTATATTAACTTTTACTTGTAAGATATGTGTCTGCCCTGTGATGGAAAGTGGCTGTGGCATTTCTCCCCAAAGGAGTAGTCCTTGCACTCTAAAGACCCCTTACCAAATTGGGAACTGTCCTTTCACTTGACCATGAGACTACACTTTGTAAGATGGTTTCTTCATATCCATAGCTTCTTGGTGTCTGAATTTCGTAATGAAAGAAACCGGTTCTGTTTTTGCCTCCTTGTTAATTGCTAAGTACTAGCTATAATCCGATTGATTTCTGAAATAAATGGACTGAGGGTGGGAAGCCTGCTATACTTTACTTAGCTACAGTCAGCTTCACTTTGCTTGCCTACCCCCACCCCCAGTTCACACCCACTACACTTTATTCTGCTATTAAATTTCCCAAATACACATATCAGCTGTGAAACTCATGCTCTGTTTCTCCTGAAACAACTTTATGCTGTCATTGAAACACCCCCACTTCTATTCACCTATTCCCGACTTTCATTTAACATAATTTTCAAAAGGTTTTATCCCTTTCATATTGTTTTATAGTATATCCATTCCTATTCAGACCTCTCCCCAAAAGTACCTCTAAGTCATTCATGAGCAAAGCTCCCTGTTCCAGTCATTACTGAGATCTTGTCATCCCTGCAGTCTTCTCTCATATACTATAATCAGTTAATATTTAGCTCTCTTCTCGTCCTCTGTAATATCTCCCAACCTTCCCCTCATCTCTCTGTACTGCTTACACCACTCTACCCTCAATCCCTCTGTATGCATACACAATTAAATCAGTACTTTTAGCTTGCTACCCTTCATTATCCATACCTATTCTAAACTAACAGACCCCCTCACCAAATAAATGAATCCTCATTCATATCAACATTCCACACCTATACTTTCAAACTTCCACACACCTCAAAATCTTCTATCAGCCTACAGACTAAACAAAATCAATTATTCTATATTTTCAGCTTTTGCTCTTCCCAAAGAAACCCTTCCTACTTCCTTTCTTAACTACATCCCCATTGTTTATCCTTTAAAGCTCTCTGTTTCTTACATTTCAGAAATGTTTCTCCTACAATTCCTCATAGTAGTATTGCTTCTCCTACACTTAACATCCTTCCAGCATCCCTGACCCTTACAATTCCAACCAAACTCTTATATTGTGCCCTCTAAGCAAAATACTTCTGAACCTCATCTTTCAATCACCCTCTCTCTATACAAAGACTCATATATCCTACTGTGCAAATGCAGTTATCCAAAGCAACAGCCATTTCTTTACAAACTGAGTATTAAACATAAAATCAAGCAAAAATGCCTCTACCCATACCAACATACCATCATAACTATAAAACGTAATGGTGACATCCACCCAAACCCACAACCTATTCAGCATATTCAGGCACCAGACAGCATATCCCCATCAACTCCTTTATCCCTGACATCATACCCACATTTCCACACTGGCCTTCAAATATACTATAACAACATATGAAGTATTTATAATGAACTCCCTGAAGGTTAACAATCAATACCACTATGCAGTGCAGATATCTTAGTCACAGAAACAGGAAACATAAAATGAAGAAATTGTACAACAGGTTTTAACATTATCAGGTTAGATAGGGCCAACAAAATGATGGTGATAATGTTATTTTCTACAAAATCTCTAGATATTATACTTTTCTTCCACATCTTCTCAACATTAACTTGTAAATCCTACTAATGATGCTAAAACTAAACACTCACAAGAAAATCACACTCATGGGTATGTATAAAATGATATTCTCTGCTGGGCCTCCTCAAAAGTTCCTCATGAAACCATAATATTATGTGATAAAAATCTGAAAATCCCTCCAATAATATATATATCTGTACGAGATAATCAAACTTATAACCACACCAGCTAGACATAACAAAGCCACAGCAGACAATCAACCCTTGATTGGATCCCAATAATGTCTCCAAATAAAGTCTCATTCCATGGAAATCTGTCGTATGGCATAAGTGATCACTTGCTAGTCTACACCATAAGATACCAAATTAACAGCCCCAAAACACATCATTACAGCCTAGTAAGAAAACATACTACTTTTCATGATGACATTTTCATTAATTTACCATATTTCCTTAATTAAGAGTCACTAAAGACTATCCCCATAGATGATGCTGTCCAGAGTTTAATAAACTCTTCCTGGGTGTTCTAAACACAGTAGATGCCACACAGAATAAAAAGAGTCAAAGCCAACCCTGCCCCATGACTGTCCTTAGCAACTGAATAACTCATGAAATAAAGAGAAAAGAACATGGAAGGTCTGTACAAAAACTAAAACAGCTGCTGCTTTACCAGTACACAGACAACTAAGAAACCAAACAAAGCAACCTGTCACCAAAGTTAAGAAAACATATTACTTAACCAAACAAAACATATGCCCTAATAGTCCAAAACTGTTCTGAGCCTCAGTCAATAAACGGTTAAATCCAGGACAAGCTACACAGCCAATACCAAACACACAGAAACAAAATGATATCACAGCCAGCCAATTCAAGACCCACTTTATACAGATAATACAGTCATTAATCAAGCAGGTGACTAATGAAGCTCTTGATATCCCTACTCAATCAAATAACCTGCTTCAGTGTTTCTCCTTCCAACAAGTTCTCATAGATATCATCAAAAAATACCTCAAAAATTAAAAGTCTACTGCAACTGCCACTAACGGTCTACCTGGTTAATAAATTAAAATAGCAGATGAGTCTACTGCATTTGCAGTTTCAGTTCTGGATAAATCAATCCATATATTAAAATAAAGACCCTTGCTATGGAAAAAAGATTATTCATTACTTCACTGTTCAAGGGTAAAATTGAAGCAGCTCTTTCAAACTATAGGCTAACTGCCACTTTATCTTCCTTATCAAAAATATTAGAAAAATGTATTCACTTTCAGGTTCTCAACTATCTAATAAAGAACCAGCTGTTTTCTTCAACTGTAAACTGCTTCCGTCCTCATCACAGCACAACTACTATTTTGCTGAATTTTTTAGTACTGTCAACACCGGTAGAAATGCCAGAAATTTAGTCTGCACCTTCATCCTGGACTTAGCAAAAGCTTTTGATACTGTCTCTCACTGGAAGCTCTTACGTTAAGTTTCATCCTTAGGGCTCACCAACTCTTCACTACGATGGTTTCATAGCTACATCTCAAAGAGAGCACAAACAGTAATATGGGAAAATTATTTCTCAGCCTTCTTGCCAGTAAATATTGTTGACATCAAGACTGCTACAAAAACTGCTGCCACAGTTCAATACATGGTGCCTTCACTTTGCTCTGCCAACTCTTCCTCTAAACTCTAAGACCTTACACAACAATCCCTCTTATTAATAGAAAGAAATAATTCACAACTACTTTTAAACCATAAAAAAAAATATTGCTCTTTACCCCAAAACACACCTCTAATAAAAGAGCCTATTCCCTACAATCTTTGCTATCAGCATCGTGATAGAACACTCAAGGCAGAGCCAACCTCTTTCTTGGCTCCATTCTCTTTAAACTCTTACGCTAACTACATCCAATCCACACCACACTATAATATAAGAAGCCAATCCAAAAACTCCTTCCACTAAACTTCATTCCACAGACCACAGCTTTTCTGTTCTTACCTCTTAACCATGGCAATCTTTGCCAGCTGACTTTACTGAAATAAAAAACTACAAACAGCACGTAAAACTCTACTGCCAATCATTAGCGGACCGGAGTTCTGCTGTGGTGACCCCTAACCGGGAAAAAGCCGAAAGGCACAAACAAGTGGTAGCAGAATATTAATGGCGTTGTTTTCTACAGCAGTCAAGGTGTCTAGATGTTCCACTTCATTTTATAGCTGCTGTCCATCATGCTTACTTTTAATGATGTCCCACCTGTCATAAACATGTCAAAATGTTTAGAACTAGCTAGAATCATGACATCATTAAAAGTAAGCATAATGGCAGGAGCTTTAAAATGAAGTAGAACATCTAGATTTCTTGACTGCAGTATTTTTGCAGATACAGCCACAGTAGTGAGTGATTTTAATAACAGCTAGTTATCTGTGATCCTGGGATTATAGTGTGAGTGAAGAAATGTAAGGCCATGTTTAAGAGATAGACTATAGTGCTCCTTAAGTAGTTTAAAGGCAAAGACATTTAGCCTAGCTCTAACTTTGAGAGATAACCAGGTGAATTTGTGTGTGGTATGCATTGGTGTCCATGAGATGCACTGAGATAAAGGCAATGCAGCACTTTGTTTTCTGCCCTTTATTGGAGGTCTTCATTTTGCTGAGAATGTAACACAGTGACTGGGAATGGGTATTCTAGCTTTGTTAACAGGAAACTGATGGCTATGGTAATTGAAATAGATATTAGGAAAAACGTGTTATATTTTAATTTATATCCAAAATTATTTTTTAGAATAGGCCAGAGACTGATACAGAGTGGTGAGATAGGCATGCCATGATATCACCTTGGTAAGGCAGTAAGTAAAATATGTTGGTTGGCAATCATACATGCATACATACATTCATACAAATATTTCAGGCACAGGCAGTGATTCCCTTCTAAACTGGCAAAGTAACAAAACAGTCATTCCCATAATAGATGCCAAGTTGTTCTTAAAAATATTGAGTCATTGCTTTATTATAGTTGGTAGTCTATTCCATGCATCAGCTACTCTCTCAGAGATCTAAATAGTGCAGTTGTCACGTCTGTCTAATCTCCTACAAAGGTTGCCTGATGTTACCCTCTGATACTCAAACATTCCTTATGGGTTCATAGGTTGGTACTAGACTATTGGCCCTAGGGCCTATACAAACCTGGCCATAACAATTCATCCCACAGTATTTATTTCCCTAGAGGTAATCGTCTGTAAATGCCCTGTAAAACTGAATAAGGTCTCCTCTTAAATATACATATGAGACACTGTTCAAGTTCAGATATTTTAATCTTCTATAATAACTTACGTTTACATATCCATGGAAACCCTTGGTGTTTTTCTGTACCCTTTCCAATTTACTCCTTGTTTTCCATATTATTATTCCATACTCTACTTTGGATTCTCGGTATACAGAATGTAGAACACTTCAAATGAGAAATACAAATACTTTGGTTATTCCTGACTGCAACCTAGAATTTCAGCTATCCAATTGCTGTATGAGAGTTGCCATGTCCTATTTTTTAAGCCAAGCAGCTATCCATCTTATGAAGATGTCATCAGTATCAGGTTGTTCTAAATTATTGATCAATGTTTTGTGTATGATTCCATCAAAAAGGCTGAAGTTAAGTCTGTATAAATTACATCACAGCACAATCATTCCTTTATAGCTATTATATTGTTATAGAACATTTGTGTTACAGGTGGATAAAGATCTGCTTTCATCATATACTGATGTAGGGTTTCACGTCCCAACTTTTCCAATCCTAGCAATAATTTATCCAAAAATAACCTCCTCTATATTTTTTCCCAAACAAAAAATTAAACTTTTGAGTCTTATGACTATAGGTTTGTCATATTCCTCTATCATAGGTTCATAGCTCCATAGGTAGGTACTAGGCTATCTGCCCGAAGGCATTTATAAGCCTAGCTGGAATGTGTTGGCTTTCGCTGCCCCCTTAGATTAGTTCCCTGTGCCTCTGTCCAGCAGAGCAATTGAAGTGATCCCTAGGGTAAACTTTCTGTTTCCCATCCACTCGTCAAGGTTTCTCTTGAAGAGAGTTAGCAAGGAGCTCGGCCTAATGTAGACTGAATCTTATTCTAGAGCATGGGAAGTCTCTGGGACAGGAACCTATCCCTCCAGCATGTCCTATTTATTGTTGTGGTGAGGTTTAGATCCCTGGAGCATGTGGCTCGAGGGGATATGGTTTTCTTTAGGTGGAGCATGTCCATCAATTCTGGGTTGGACATGACCTTGTATGTCAGGCAGAGATTACCTCTGAGTAGGCAGTATGCAACCGAGTACAGCTGAAGTTTATTCAGTCGAGCAGCATAGGACATCTGCTTGAGGCCAGTGATCCTCTTGGTGAGGAACCTCTGTGGTCTTTCCAATTGTTGCAGGTGTCTTGTAAGGTACATCCCAAATGGGGCATTGTACTCTCTGATGGATCTGATGAGTGATGCATAGAGGGGCCCAATTACTTCTTCAATCTGGATGCAAACCCTTTTGTGATTAGGTGGGCCATATAGAAGGATTTTCTAACCACTTTGGCAATGTGATTATCAAAGGAGAGGTTACTATCTACTTGGGTCCCCAGGTCCCTTATTACGTCTTCCATATTTAGGGGGCTACCACCTATGTGGTTGTTTTTGGGTATTTTGTTTTTTCCAAAGGGGATGACTATGCACTTTTTGGCATTTAGCTTGAGACCATGGTTTTGACACCAGGTATCTGTCTCAGTGAGACCCTTTTGGAGGATGTCTGTGTCAGCTGGAGAGTCAATTATAGCCCCTAGTTTGCAGTCGTCTGTGAACTTGGTGAGCCATAGTCCTCCTGTGCTTGCCTGTACCTCTGAGAAGTATATGCCAAACAGGAGGGGTCCTAGGACTGAGCCCTGGGGAACACTACTTGTACCAGGTTTAGAGTCAGACCTAGCTCCTGCAACTCTTACCATGTGGGTTCCGTCCATGAGCCAGTTGGCAACCCATCTCGTGACGTAGGGGTTTATGTTCAGGCTGGTGAGCTTGTCTATAATACCTGAGTGGGGAATAGTGTCAAAGGCCTTTGCAAGGTCTAGGTAGGCTGTGTGGACCACCTTTCCCTCGTCTATAGCCTTGGTAACTGTCTCAAAGAAGTTCACCAGGTTTAAGAGGCATGATCTGCCCTTAACAAAGCCGAACTGGGTTGGGTCCAGTGTTTGGAGGTTTCCAATGTCTCTGTTAATGAGATCCATGATGATGCACTCCATAGCTTTGCAGACCAAACTAGTCAGGCTTATAGGGCGATAGTTCCCGGGGTCCACTGTGGCTCCACCTTTGTGGAGCAGAATAACCATCGCTGTGCGCCACTCTGTGGGCATGTAGCCTGTGGAGAGGCTGAGTTTAAACAGTGTGTTTAGGTGAGGGGTTAATTAATCTTTGAGCTCGTGTAGGACGCAGCCTGGGACACCATCCGGTCCCATTGATGCTGTATTTTTGGCTTTGGAAAGGGCTGTTTTAACCTGAGTGTCTGTGATTTCAGGGGCACTACATTCTTCTGGTATAGTTATGGGCCCTTTTGGGGGTGAGAGGGGGTTTGCACTGAACCTGTCTGCCAGGATGTTGGCTATGTCAGTCGGTTCAGTGTATTTTGTTCCATTCTGCACCAACTCCGCGCAGATCTGAGAATTGCCACTTAGATTCTTGACATAGCTAAAGAATGCCTTGTGGTTATCTTTGGAGTCCATGGCAATTTTTCTTTCGAAGCTAGCGTTGGATGATTTTATGAGAGAATGTAGTTTCTTGCTGATACTGATCAGGGATGTCTTCCCTTCTTGGGATTTTACTCTTTTCTGTACTAGTTTCCTCCTCTTATTGTATAGCTTGTTTATGGCAGGGGTCCACCAGACTTGTTTCCTTTTCTTGGAGGAGTGAGTCTTGGTTTTGTTTGGGATAACACAATCCATGCATTCTTGTAGGTGCCTGTAGAGTGCATTAGTAAAGGATTTTGCAGCTTGGACAGCATTATCCTTTAGCATGGGGGCTTTGAAACTTCCCACTTCCATCTTAAGTAATGTGAAGTTTGCTTTTGAAAAGTTTTTCATGGTGGTTTCTTTGATCGAGGGTGGTGGCAGAATGTGGCTATCCAGAGTGATTAGTTTATGGTCAGATCTAACCAGTGAGGGGCTGACCTCCAGTGTGGAACACAGGTCGCCCATGTTGGTGATGACCAGGTCCAATATGTTGTCACCTCTGGTGGGATGTTAACCAATTGATCCAGGGCATTTGAGTTTATAAATTCTAGGAAATGTTGGGCCAGGGAGTTCGTACTTGAGTAGTTCTCCCAGTTAATGTTTGGATAATTGAAATCACCCAATATCAGGGTGTTTGGTAGGACCTTTATGTTTCCCAGTGTTTCCAGGAATGTGGAGTGGGGATCATGGGACATACTGGGTGATCTGTAGCAAGCTATAATTTGAATAGCAGTTTTGCCCATTGTTAGTTGCACGTGGATGATCTCTGAAGCATCGTGTTGTGCCACTAGCCTGGAGGTGTGGGTATCCTTGATGAATATGGATACTCCCCCATCTTTTGTATTTCGGTCCGGGTTTTGTGGCTGAAATGTATGGTATGAGTTGTAGCCTGGTAGTGCTGGGGTGCTCTCTGGAGCCTTAAACCAGGTTTCTTTTACTGCACATATATCGATGTTCTCCATACTGAGGAGTGCCGCGAGTGTGTGCATTTTGAGGTTTAGACTTCTAGCATTGAGCAGCATTACCCTCAGTTTTTTGTTACTTGTGCTATTTACTGTGGCGGGTTTGTCTTTTGAGCCTTGCCTAAAAAAGGCACTATGGGGGTGGCAAGAGCCTTGGCCAGTATTCGAAAGCCTAAGAGTGACAGGTGCAAGCCATCTCTAACAAAGCAGCGCGGCTTGTCGAGCATGTCATCCCAGGCTGACAGACACTGGATCCCCTTTGAATGACACCAGAAGCTTAGCCAATTGTTGAAATTGATATTTTTTTTCTCTATAAAGTGGTATCATTCTTGGTGAGGGCAGGATGCTACTCAGGGTCAGGGTCATACCAGCCTGGGCTACGTGATCAGAGAGCTCCTCCATGACTCTTTTCATGTAGTCCAGGGAGGTACGGCTCAGGTCATTCACACCAACATGGACAATGACAGAGTCATATTTGTACTTGTTCTGGAGTGACCTGAGTGCTTGTGTTATGTGGCGGATCCTGGCACCTGATAGGCAACTAACAGTAACCTTTTCCTTGTTTAGCCTAGTGAGTGGGACGTCAGTGTGTCTGACTATAGAGTCACCTATTACTAGTGTGTTGGGTATGTTATTTTGCCTTAAGGGCTGTGATTGTGTGGCACACTGGTTTTGAGAAGTATGTGTTTCATGGTTTGTGTTGGGGGTGGAGGTTGCTTGGATGTCTGCTTTGGAGGTCTCTGTTGCTTTTGCAGATTTTTATTTAGAGCCTCCGAGTATGTTTTTGTGTATTTATGTGTGTTTTTTGCCAGTTCTGGTTTCATAGGTCTATGTGAGACTGGTGGTGTGATGCAAGTAATTCCCTTCTCCTCTTGACTGCCTGGTCCAGTCTTGGGTTGAGAGAGCTTAGCCTCCAGTTTGTCTGTATAATTGCATCTCTCGCATGTATTAGTGTTTTGTGGAAGGAGGAGAGGGTTGTCTGTGTACATGAGGCAATTGTAACATTGCCTCAAAATGCCCAGATTCACTAGTTGGACTGGAAAGTACACCTGAAACTGCCCTTTGGACATGCCTGGATAGGTACAGTGAACTCTTTTACTGATTGGCTGGTAAGTTTGAATAGAGAGCCTTGTCCTTCTCTACAGTATAGGGAGGTTTAGTGCTAAGGTTTATTAGTGCTTGCTATGAGTTTTGGGCAAGTGCAGGGATGAGAAATGAATTATTTCAGTGCTTAAGTTGAAAGTTTGTCTAGTTCCAAGGGAAAAATTGAAATGTAGACTTTATGGAGCCGGGAATAGTTATACCCTAGCGAACTGGCGCTGCTCGGTGTGCAAAACCACGCAAATGCGGTTTTATAGCAGGGAAATGAAAGAGATAAAAATTAGCCCAAAATGGGCAATAAACTACTAATTACTGGGCTGAAACCACTCCTCCAGGGACAGATAGGCTGCTCAAAGCTCCCTCTCTCACAGTGAACAGAGAAACTTCCTTCTATCCAAGTAAGGTATGGGCAAACACAGAAACTTGTAACATAGCCCTGAATTCAGCACTAACCTGAAAACTGGACTAAACTAGCTTAGAAAGGCAGGAAAACAAGTGTTTTATTTTCAGAAAATAAAGCAGATACAATAAAAAAAAACACTTTAAATGCACAGAAATGGCTATCATATTTGAGTGTGTAGCCTACAACAGTTAAACAGGTAATTTAAACACAAAAATGACTTTGTTAAAGTGCAGGCAATAAAATAAGTCCAATATGTAGCTGAAACAAGTTTTTTAAATCACAGAAACTCTAGATAATTGGCGTTTCAAGTGGAATTAGCTAAAGGCAGCAAGAAAATGCAGAAAAATGATACTTAATCACTCCAAAGTCTCTCTTTTGTCTCTCTGCTGCTGTAGAACTCTGCCGGGCACCAGGCAGGAGCTTGCCGGGCTGTACCTTGCAAATGCAGGTTTTATAGCAGGGAAATGAAAAAGATATAAATTATCCCAAAATGGCCAATAAACTATGAATTTCTGGGCTGAAACCACTCCTCCAGGGACTGATAGGCTGCTCAAAGCTTCCCTCTCTCACAGGTGAACAGAGAAACTTCCTTCTATCCAAGTAAGGTATGGGCAAACACAGAAACTTGTAACACAGCCCTGAATTCAGCACTAACCTGAAAACTGGACTAAACTAGCTTAGAAAGGTGGGAAAACAAGTATTTTTTTTTTTGTTTTTTTCAGAAAATAAAGCAGATACAATCAAAAAAAACACTTTAAATGCACAGAAATGGCTATCACACTTGAGTGTGTAACCTACAACAGTTAAACAAGTAATTTAAACACAAAAATGACTTTGTTAAAGTGCAGGTAGTAAAATAAGTACAATATGTAGCTGAAACAAGCTTTTTAAATCACAGAAATTCTAGAAAATCAGCGGTTTAGGCGGAATTAGCTAAAGGCAGCAAGAAAATGCAGAAAAATGATACTTTATCACTCCAAAGTCTCTCTTTTGTCTCTCTGCTGCTGTAGAACTCTGCAGGGCACCAGGCAGGAACTTGCTGAGCTGTATACTAGCAAAAAAACCTTGCAAATGCGGGTTTTATAGTAGGGAAATGAAAGAGATAGAAATTAGCAGAAATTGCCAATAAACTACTAATTTCTGAGCTGAAACCACTCCTCCAGGGACAGATAGGCTTCTCAAAGCACCCTCTCTCACAGTGAACAGAGAAACTTCCTTCTATCCAAGTAAGGTATGGGCAAACACAGAAACTTGTAACACAGCCCTGAATTCAGCACTAACCTGAAAACTGGACTAAACTAGCTTAAAAAGGCAGGAAAACAAGTTTTTTTTTGGGGGGGGGGTTGTTTTTTTTTTTCAGAAAATAAAGCAGATATAATAAAAAAAACACTTTAAATGCACAGAAATGGCTATCACAATTGTGTGTAGCCTACAACAGTTAAACAGGTAATTTAAACACAAAAACAACTTTGTTAAAGTGCAGGCAGTAAAATATGTACAATATGTAGCTGAAACAAGCTTTTTAAATCACAGAAACTCTAGAAAATTTTAGGTGGAATTAGCTAAAGGCAGCAAGAAAATCCCTTATAGATGGGTTTAACAAGTGTGTATCTTCAATCTTGAGGAATCCCTCCATAGTTAAATGACCTAGTGAATAACAAATATAACGGTACTGTAAGTTTATGCTAAAGTATTCTCAGTGTATTATTACTAATTCTGTTTCCTCCCTGTGCTTTGTTTGGGTGTAGTTTGCATAGTTCTTTTCTAATATAATTATATTTATTTTCAGTATCTGACATTACCTAGATTTTATTATCACAATTTATCACCCCTTTCTGAAGCTAGACTGTTCTGCATGAGTTTTTCTAAATATATCTATAACATACTGTGTTGGAGAATACATTTTAGAAGCTAAACATGATTTATCAATTTGCAGAAAAAGAGAATACAGAGTTGGAAAATGAGATTTCTTTATATGAGCTAGATAAAGTATTAGGACAAATAAATGTAGATTTATCTGTAGGACCAGATAGAATAGGGTAAGAAATATATAAAAAATGTAATGGATTAGCAACAAAAATATTTTTAAAGATTTTGAATGAATGGTTAAATGAAGGTCTTGTATATAAAGAATTATGTAGGTGAATACTTAAATTAATATGGAAAAAGTAAGATAGAAGACAATTAAAAAGTTGCAGATAGGTTGTACTGAATAATAGTGATTATAAGATCTTTATGAAAATAATACAGAGATTTGAATCTAAAATGGAAAATATTATGGAAAATGGTATATATAGTATAAAGGAGAAGGGTTTTCAGGAATGAATAATGATAGTTACTGAAATTGTGGATGATATTATGAATAGCAAAGAAGTGAAAATCATGATAGGAGACCTTAATTAGGCATTTGATACAACTGTTCATGAAACCTTATGGGTAATAATGAAAGAATATAATATAAGTGAGAAAGTTAGGAAATTATGTATGTCAGTGTATAGTAATAATGAAGTAAAAATACTTGTAAATGGCTGGATAACCCTAGAGGTGCATGTATGCCCATTGAGTAGGATACTCTTTGCATTAGTTATGACTGTGATAGTATGTGAAATAAATTACAAAATGAAGGAGACAGGGTCTGTAATACTTGAAGGGTTAAAAATTCCAGGACCGCAATCCAAATTGTAGCTTGCTACAGACCCCCCACCATGCCCCAGGATTCACACTCCACATTTCTTGATACACTGGAAAGTATTAGGGTACAACCCAACACCCTAATAATGGGTGATTTCAACTACCCCACCATTAACTGGGAAAACTACTCATGTAACAACTCTTTTGCTCAACGTTTTCTAGAATTCATAAATTCCAATGCCTTGGGTCAACTTATTCACACCCCAACCAGGGGCAGCAATATCCTAGACCTGGACATCACCAACATGGGAAACCGGTGTTCCACACCAGAGGTCAATTCCTCGTTGGTCAGATCTGACCACAAGCTAATCAGCCTAGACATCCACATCCCACCCCAGCCCCAATTAGGGAAACCATTGTAAAAAACTTCTCAAAAGCCAACTTCACACTTCTTAAGACAGAGGTGGCAAACTTCATGACACCCATGCAGACGGACAATAGAGGTATGACTGCCAAATCCTACACAAATGCACTTTATAAGCACTTACACGAGTGCATGGATCATGCTATCCCTAATAGAACCAAGATGTTATCCTCCAAAAAAAGGAAGCCAATCTGGTGGTCCTCTGCCATAAACAAACTCTACAACAGAAGAAAGAAACTGTTGCAAAAAAGAGTAAAATCCCATGACTGGAGGAACTCCCTGGTCAACCTCAGTAAGAAGTTGAGATCCCTCATAAAATCCTCCAAAGCTAGTTATGAAAACAAAATTGCCACTGACTCTAAAGACAACCACAAAGCATTCTATAGCTATGTCAAGAATCTAAATGGGAACACTCAGATCTGCTCTGAGTTACAGCATAATGGCACTAAATATACAGAACCAACTGATATAGCTAACATCCTAGCAGATAGGTTCAGTGCTAACTTTACCCCCCTCTCACCCCCTAGAGGGCCCATCTCTATACTGGAAGAATGCAAAGTGGCTGCACAGGTAAAAAACACACTCTCCAAAGCCAAGAACACAGCATCCATGGGACCTGACAATATCCCAGGCTGCGTTCTACATTAACTGCAGAATGAACTGGCACCCTACCTAAGTACCATGTTCAATCATAGCCTCACCTCAGGCTTTGTACCCACTGAATGGCGCACAGTGACAGTTATCCCACTCCACAAAGGGGGAGCCATGACGGACCCCAGGAACTACCGCCCTATTAGCCTGACGAGCCTGATCTGCAAGGCCGTGGAATGTATCATCATGGAACTCATAAACATAGACATTGGTAATCTCCAAACTCTGGACCCTACTCAGTTTGGATTTGTAAAAGGCAGATAATGTCTCCTAAACCTGATTGACTTCTTTGAAGCAGTCACCAAAGCCATAGATGATGGTAAAATGGTTCACACAGCTTATCCAGATCTCGCCAAGGCTTTTGACACCATCCCACACTCTGGAATTATAGATAAGCTCACTAAACTAGGTATAAATCCCTATGTCATAAGATGGGTTGCCAACTGGCTCACGGACAGAACCCACACTGTGAAAGTAGCGGATTCCAAATCCGACATCAGTCCCGTGACAAGTGGAGTACTACAGGGTTCAGTCCTGGGTCCTCTCCTGTTTGGTATCTACTTCTCTGAAGTGCAGGCCAACACAGAAGGTCTTTGGCTAACAAAGTTTGCAGATGACTGCTAACTAGGAGCCATAATTGAAACTCCTAACAATGTGGACAAACTACAAAAGGGCCTCACTGAGACAGATTCCTGGTGTCAAAGCCATGGCCTGAAGTTCAATGCCAAAAAGTATATTGTCATCCCCTTTGGTAAAAACTCTGTACCCATGAACTACCAGATAGCTGGTAGTCTTCTTAATGCCGAAAATGTGATAAGAAACCTTGGGACACAGGTGGACAGTAGTCTCTCCTTTGATAATCACATCGCCACAGTAGTCAGGAAATCCTTCTACGTGGCTCATCTCATCACAAAAGGATTCTCATCCAGAAAAAAAGAGGTCATTGTTCCCCTCTACTCATCACTCATTAGACCCATTATAGAGTACAACGCCCCTTTTGGTATGTACCTCACAAGACATCTACAACAACTGAAAAGACCACAGAAATACCTCACAAAGAGGATTATTGGCCTCAAACAGATGCCCTATGCAGACCGTCTCAAAAAACTACAGCTTTACTCCATCGCATATCGCCTACTCAGGGGCGATCTCTGCCTAACATACAAAGCTATGTCAAACCCAGAGCTGTTGGACATGCTCCACTTAAAGAAATCCCAATCCCTCCGAGCTACATGCTCTAGGGACCTTAACCTTGTCACCACAATAAACAGAACATGCTAGAGGGATAGATTCCTGTCCCAGAGACTTCCCATACTCTGGAACAGACTATCTATCTATGTCAAACAGAGCTCCTCATTAGCACTCTTCAAGAAAAATCTTGATGATTGAATGGGAAATGGGAAATTCACCCCGGGGATCACTTCTGTGGCTCTGCTCGACAGGGGCATAGGAAAATAATTTTCTTGGGTGGCGAAAGCCAGGGTACATTTTTTGGCTAGGCTTGTATGGGCCCTAGGGCCAATAGCCTAGTACCTACCTATGAACCTATATGCAAATGACATTAAAATAATAATTGCAAAAAACAAAAATTTGGATAAAATAGTTAATAATGTACTCGAATGTCTAGAGGTGATAGGGATGGCTTTAACTAAAGAAAATTTAATGGTTTAGGTGATATAGTAAAATATAGAGTATATTTTTTTACAGTGAATGAAATGTCTGTGTTAGGTATAACATTTGGGAAGAAAAATGTAAATACAATTCAATGGGGAAATCATTAGAAGAAATAAAACAAACCTTCCATTCCTGGAGAACACATAAAGTGTCATTCAGAAAAAGGCTTATTTGATAAATTCAATACTGACAGGAAAAACAGCATACTTAGCAGGAGTATTTATGTTGCCAACAGTATTTGAAAAGGGATTATTGCAGATTTTTTTTTCATTTATATGGGTTCTAGATTAAACCCAATAAAAAAAGGAGTTTTGCATGTAAATAAAGAGGAAGCAGATTTAGGGTTTATTAGCCCAGTGGTATATGCTGCTTCATTAAATTTGTACAAAGCATTGAAGTGAATAAATGAAAATGATGGGAGAATAGTATTAAAATTGAAAGTATGATAAATGTTGGGGTACAGTAAAAAAGAGTAAAGAAAATAAAGTGTAGAAATGAAGAAATAAAATATTACCAATAAAAATATTTTTGTGGAAAATAAAACTTGATGATATAGAAAAAGAAAGAAAGGTATGGTATAAGAATGTAATGATAAAACATGTTTATGTAAAAACATGGGAAAATCTAACAGATGAAAACATTAAAGCTATAAAAATAAGAAGCAAATGGTGTAATAAGAAAGTAGAATGTCAAGATTGTTTATGGAGTTTGGTAATAGATAAATTACCAGTAAAGGGAAGTATGGCATATAAAAAGAAAAGTGATAGAAAATGTTTACAATGTCAAAAAGAAGAAACTACATGTGTTTTTGAACTGTAAAAAATAAAAAAAAGTTATGGGGAGTTTTTGAACTGTAAAAAATAAAAAAAAGTTATGGGGAAAACTATCTAAAGAACATTTTTTGAAGATATAAAAGATGTGGATAAAATAAACATGGATGAGTAAATAAGGATGCTATAAGAATAGAAGTAAAGTATATGTTAAAGAATAGGTACAAAATTATATTATATCTTATGGGTTATATGGAATGAAAGAATAAATGAAATTGTGTTTAATGGTAACTAGGATTTTAGCAACAATATTACATCAAATCAGTAAGTGGTTATGGGAGAAGGAGGGGGCTCTAATATAGATGAAAATTGAATATGATTCTAAACTAAATTGTGAATTTGTGTAAATATATTTGTGTGTATGTATGTATATATATATATATATATATATATATATATATATATATATATATATATTTGTATATATATATATATATATATATATATATATATAGATATAGATATTTATATATATATGTATATATATATATATATATATATTTGTATATATATATATATATATATATATATATATATATATGTGTGTGTGTGTGTGTGTATATATATATATATATATATATATATATATATATATATATATATATATATATACACATTTATAAATATGTGTAAATATGTTGTAAATAAGAGTTCTTTTTGTGTATATGTGTATAAATAAAAGACCTGTAATCCTTTTGATACCTGAGCTACTACCAACTCAGGTAGATGTGGGCTTGGTTTAACATCTCATCTGAAGGATGACATATTCAGGAGTAGAGCACCCCCGTTAAGCTGCACTGTAGTGTCTGTCATTAATCAGTCTGCAGGGTATGGGAATAGATCCCACAGCTTTCTGTGGTAAAGGTGAGTGTGCTACCTGTTGTGCCACTGACTCTGACATTTAGATAATCAAATCTAAAGCAATATCATGCAGAATCTGCTGTCTGGTTTACACATCTGATTAATATGTGTTACTTGAATATTTACTTGAAAAACCTTATTGTGTAATGAGCTTATTCTGAAACAAAGATTTTGGCACAAAATAAGGATCTACTCCTCAAAATCATCTACTCTTGAGAGCTATAGTAAAAAGTCATCACATGCCTAGTTTATTGCTTACGTTAGGAAATGACATCAGTCTTTTGAAGACAAATGAAAATTCAGTGACAGAACACTTGATGTTTGAAAGACCTGTTTAAAGACATTATGAAATGCATTACCCTTTTTAGCAGTAACCTTGTGCTAAAAGTGATGTCTCAGAACTGTAATTAATTATAAACAAGACTCTGCCTTTAATGCTGTCTGAGCACAAGGAAGTGTATCAATTTAATACATATATTTAACTTCTATAAGTGGAATACAAACATTTATTATCTGCATAAAGCTAAACATTTCTTACATTGGTGGATGGGAGTTAGAGGCATCTCTGACTCCATTCCAGGGTTCAGGCTGCTGAGGTGGAGAAAACCTCAGTGGTCCTACAGGAGGCTTTGCAAAGGGAATGCTTAGATAGGCATAGATGTCGTTTTCTATCCCCCTCACTTCAAGACGTTTTCCTTTTATTTGCCCATACTTAGTAGTAACAATTGGATGATCTTTTCTGCCATCTTAGATTTAAAAAAGAAAGAAATACATTAGTAAAAGGTTCACATCAAGTACAAAATGTTATCTCTTGATATACTTTACCTAAAGTAAAAAAATATGTAAAACTTACTGTTGCTGAGGTTAAGTAATACATTTCCAATCAAGATCCACCAGATTTATCTCCTAGCAATTTCACATCATATGCTTCATTAAAAGCTTCTGACACTTTCTCTAGGATTATATTGCAATACTGTTAGTCTCTTGCATATGTAAACAATACACAATTATATAACAATAAAATGTTGTGAAATCTATTCAGGGAGGCTCTGTGGATAGCTGGAAATATTTCCGAAAACTTGGGAAAGTAAAGTGATATACATAAAGAATTATGTGGGTAATAAATTATGTATGACTGTTTTGTGGGTTCTGTCAAACAAGTACATATTTTTTTAATCTTGCTTGTAGAACATTTTGGTATTTTCTAAGGACCAAGTTTGACATATCACAAAAGAGTGTGGACTAAGATATTTCCTCATCAAAGTTGATTTAAAATTAATGTGGGAAACTTATGTTATAGTTTCTTATAAAATTCTGTGGATAGCTAATCATCTCTCAGGACTTTTCCTTTTTTTTCAGTTTACTTATACCCTCATAGGACCTCTGCCATCTGAAAAGAGATTTCTATGTGGATTTCATGTTGGTAGTTTGGGAGTCAATAATGCAAATCCTGAAAGTGAACATTTAAGTGCAATTTGTGGCAGAGCCCATGTGCAGTGGAGGACCTGACAGAAATAGTGTATTTGTGAAGCATATTGTCTGCAATGAATACTCTGTATGCATCTGCCATCAAATGAAGAATGAAGCTATGTTAATGGTTCAGTAGTCCTAGTAAACTGTGTATAGACCAAAAGGCCTTTCAGAACACAGACTCCAGCATTGTTGAGTAAACTAGTGGCCCCGTCCAATAATCAAGAAATGTCTCTTTTATAGACAATGACAGCTTTGTTCTGTTAATGAGCAGCTAAGTAAGAAATATATTTAGTCCTCCTCATGCTTCTGTGGGAGGTCATTTTAAGTATAATATGCTTATGTCTAGAGACTTTACTATTTTAAAGTAATTCTAAGTAGAAAATGGAATTCATTTCCTCATTATGTAGTACTTTACAGACCAAAGTTTTCCCCTTAGATACCCATAACAAAGGGAATATAGACTTCTTATCAAGTTCATCTGAAACTCTTAAAAAATGTTTTCCTTAATACTAGCACAGAGCAAAGGATTGCATTCAAGTATCCACCTTACATAGGCAGTAAATAGTTTAACAAATGTTAGTACGTAACATGAAGTGATATTTCTCAAAATAAGCTGAGAAGCAACAACAGCCTTGGTTTTTACTACCAGTACATGTTTTTAACTGAAAAGTTATTGAGATGGTGACACTTATATTCTATAACTATGGTGTTTACAGAATCAATCAACAACAGATCTAACTTAGCCTGAAATCTATCACAGTACATTTAGCAACTTTTGACTAGATTTTTTTTTTTAGCCCGTTGTCAATCAACCATTAATTAATTCTGCTAAGACAGTATTGATAATCTGACAACACTCTGGCTTTGTTATTAAAGTACCAACTTTTAAATCATAAGCAGTATTTGCCATTCAGAAATTAAGACAGAGAAATTCAAAAAAAAAAAAACATACTGAAATGGACTGGTCCCAGCACTGACTCATGTTGAACTCCATCTTTGATAGGTACTTAAACTAAAATATAGTTACATATCTTAACTAAACCCATTTGATGATTAAGGTATTCACATAGATGTCTATGATATAGTCTACTATGAGGAATGGTATTGAATGCTTTAGACAAATCCAGAAACATCAACCCAGCACTAATACCATGGTCCAAAGCTATAATCTTTGATTCATAAAAGTTAGTTACATTAGTAAAAGTAGATCTGTCTTTATAGAAACCATACTAATCTTTAATAAAGAGAGGAGGCATCTTTCAAAATACTTTATCATAAGATTGTCAAATTAATGGGAGGATAGTTTGAAATCCTATTCACAGCTTATCGTTTTTGGATTAGAGTAACATTTGCACACTTCTAAGTATGGACAACAAAACTGATAAGTAACAAATAATTAAACACCATGATTAGGGGTGTATTAGTAGATGTCATAACACCCTTTGTGTATACTTTTAGTTCATACCCATGCCTCCGTATAGCATCCAGACCTTCTTTTGTGTCTGGCTTCTTTAACTAAGTGAATTAGCAGATAATAATATGCAGTACTAGAAACAGCAAGGAGTTATTAACAAAATTACTATGAATGATATTCTAGGATGTCCAGCAGTAGAGAAATTAATCTTTGTTTGCCACTTATTATTCATATTTGCATAGTTATGTTCATATTTTCAAAACTGAGAGACCTACATTTTACTGAGGTATATGGTGTTTTATATCACACAATACTGGAAGTATTGCTGGTTGTTTGTATGTAATTATTAAAGTAAGCAGTATTTCCACATATACTTAATTACTTCAAAAACAAATGACTTACAAACTATTGCATGACATTAGGTGAAACCTAAAAAAAAAAAAAGCATCTTTAATATTGAACTATAAATTGCACATCTTGAGAGACATCCAGTATTATTTGTATTGCTAATTATACCATTAACTAAATGTTCTCATATTTCTGCAAATATCGTAGTTAGCATGCACTTATACAGGAATTTCTTGCTGCCATGTGAAAGCTTATATGTTTTTAACAAAAAAGAATTACCAATCGGGCCCAGACTAATGATAACACAGATTCTGTTTTGGAATGTTAGTAATACGTAGATTGAGAATATCACTCTGCCTTATTGAAAAATCTATTAACCATGTTCTTTAGAGAACTTAAGTACAAATAATTGCCTTTCACTATTGTAGAATATATGCCAACTGATCAGTCAATGATTCTTCAAAGACAGATATAGTTTCAAAATCTAGATTGGAACCCAGCTCTTCAATAAAGTCAGCCTGATCAGCAGGATGCAATGTAATATTTATAACATGACAAAAGTATTTTAGGTACATTTTCAGTAAGCCATAATAATTCAGCAGTAAACATCTGTAAACCTCTGTCAGCAAAAGTCCACAAAGAAAAACAAATTACATCCAAAGTCGGTCGCTGCTGTGAGTGAAAGAATTCACTTGTTGTTCTCTATTTCTTTACAGCAAACTTCTTTTATTAGATAAAAAACACATAAATGAATGTAAGGTTACGCGCTTCAGAAGAAGTCTACTTTGATGTAAATGAAAGCGCTTAACCTTATTACATTCATGTATGTGTTTTTATCTAATAAAAGAAGTTTGTTGTAAACAAATAGAGAAGAACAAGTGAATTATTTCACTCACAGCAGCGAACGACTTTGGATGTAATTTGTTTTTCAGTAGTAAACATGTCATAATCAGATGTCAGATAATATCCCAAAAATGGACCCTTTTAGGAAAGGGAGAAGTACTGTTGATCATGTGACATATCATGCCACAGAAGATCACCAGTGGATTTTCATGTTGTTGTTATTTTTACAACTTTGAAACTTGTTCCCAGTGTTGTGATTGGGTTTTTGATCACAAAGAAAACAATTGCATCCTTACTCTTTTTTCCTGAGTTTGCACGACCTCAGAGTTAGCATATACAGAATATAGGAAGTGTTAGAAGAATCCCCACAATGAGTAGTATAGGGGGAAACCCCCCTACAAAACAGTTGTTTTATAATACATGTATTTTTTATAATTTGGAAGAGTGATGTAACTATTAGTTGTTTCTGCTATGATTACTTGCATCTCAATTAAGTGAAATGTGAGTAATCATAGTAATTCCCTGAGGAAACTATATTCAGTTTACAAATGGACCACTCACTGCCAGTTATTTCCTTAATGAGTTTCAAATCGATGAATGGTTTCATGTTGCACAAATACTAAGTAATCTCATATTCCAGTCCCACCACGTTATGATACCCCATTCTACCTATGACACATTAAAAGAAAAGAACCTGAGGACCTGCTAGAGAAAATTCCAGCAGGCACCACTGCACACTGCAATACTGTCTTAGCCTGGTTTATAAGATTCTGCAAGGATTTATAAACTTAATCCACTGCAGCATTTATTTAATCCCTCCCTATCATGAAGTAGAATGAGACCCATACAGAAGAATCCATTATTTAAGCCATTTCTCAAAATACATAAACTTCATTCCACAAACAACAAACAATGTTCAGCTTATCACTACAATCCCTGCAGTAAGCTAAACCCAGCTTTCTTCCATTTAATTTTGATCACCGTCCATAATTATATTTGCATTTTGGATATGTCAGGAAAATATCTGTATTGTGCTATTGCTATATCCACAATAGAAATCAAATATACTTCTCCACAAAAGGTGACTAGTTCTGTCAGTGAAAGTGTATCAAAACTTACTGTCTTTGTTCTAAATACTAACATGACCTTTGGACTGGATATAACACCTCCACATCTCTTTGGCTTGTGGAGATGAAATACTTCTTAATGTGGACAAAGAGAACATCGCAAGTACAAAGAAAAAAAAGGGAACCTCACAAATCTTTTTTTTTTTTTCTAGGATACCCTGCTTTTCCCTGGTAGCAGCCGAATTGCATGCTAATTGTTAAACAATTGCATTTTGAGCAGATACTTAAAAGTTGGCTCTGCCTCATCTAATTCTGTGGTTTAATAACTACATTTTGAACAGATTCCTTACAGTTGAAGTTGAGGTAGTGTCTACTTCTTCTAACCATAAAAGTCCATTAAGTGTCTTCCTCATGCATCTTCTGTTTTCTACCTTTAATAACAAACTGCTCACTAACTTACCCACACTCCTCATAATTTTATATGTGAAAGACGTTATCTCCACATACAGCCCATTTCAGTCTTATACAAAAATACAGCTTGTAACAGACCTAGACACAGTTATAACCCAAAAATAAAACACAGCACCACGGATCTATAAAGGCTGTCTTCTTGCTTCAAAAAACCCCACCAATAATTCCAGGAACCATCGAAAAACAAGAGTAGCAAAATATGAATGTTATTCCATAACAAAAATAAAACAGGATTGAGCGCTTTCGTCTCCGTACCACAGACCTCTTCAGAATCAAAAAAGCAGTCAATGGCATTCTTTTATGTCATAGCCAATAACAATGATTGAATGTGCTTTGCATAATTGATTGATAATTAATTAATTAACTGTCCACCATTCCTTTAAAGTGCTATAACAACCTGTATTGAATGTTGGTATAAATCTCTTCATACATAGGTATATTCCTAGAATAAAATGTACAATACATAAATATAAACATATATAAAAAAATGTGAATATATATATAATACAATACATGAACTAGAACTAATCTAAAAAATATATATATGTATATATATATATATATATATATATGAATATATATTCTGATGAAAAATTTACATAATAGGATGTAAAAATGTGTATAAATATATAAAGTCTAAATGTAACAAATATATTTAAATATATACATGTAAAATACATTGGTATACATATAAAAGGAATATATACAACCCTAACTGTATAGTAACAGCCTGCTAGTAGATGTACGTACAATAAAATTATGTATGTGTGTATGGTTTCCTAGGGTCCTGGGATAACAATTTTAATGCTGGTAATATAGAAATATTGTCATTAAGACCCTTTCCACTACATGCATCTAATTTTAATTGCCACATCATTTCCCTATATGTCACTCTAGTTTCCCAGTCACCTCCTCTTTCTAAAGGTTCCACTATCTCTAATACCCAGAATTTAAAATTCGCTTCCATACAGACTGATGAATGCCTATATAGTGCATTATTTTCATTTTTGCGATTGATGTCCCTGATGTGTTCATAAATTCGTTTCCTTAGGTGTCTTTCGGTCTTCCCAATGTAATAACACCAACAGGATTTGCAGTAGGCCAGGTATACAACTCCTTTTGTGTAACTGCTACTGTATTTTGTAGTTTTCAGGGTTGTTCTAACACTGGGTAACTTCACTATCTTTTCATCAGCTATAAAGGAACATTGGGGACATCTCCCACATCTAAAAGTACCTTTTTTATTATTGGTAGCATAACCGTAATTAAAATTAGATGCATGTAGTGGAAAGGGTCTTAATGACAATATTTCTATATTACCAGCATTAAAATTGTTATCCCAGGACCCTAGGAAACCATACACACATACATAATTTTATTGTACGTACATCTACTAGCAGGCTGTTACTATACAGTGACATATGCCTCTGATACAAGAGGTTTGGGAGGTCACTCAGATGAAGTTCTGGCTTTGCTGGAGGTTTTATTTTGTTTTTACTGATTGGTTTTTCAGTGACCTTCTCACTCGATGTTTTAGTTTGTTGTTTGGGATATTTTTGCAGTGGCCCTAATGATAATGGACATCAACTGGGTATAACAGCCCTGTGTTTCTAATGCTTAGTCAAACACACTGCTCGTGCTGTGCTGATGAGGTCATAACAAGCCCGAAATATGCATATCCACAGCTAGTGAGGTTTGGCTTTATTGGCCTGAAATTGTCCAGTAAAATGACAAAACAAGTCATTGACATTCAGAATCACAAATTAGCTGAAACACCTGATGTTCATAAGGATCATTTGCATATATCCCATGTGCCTCTGAAACAAGAGGTTTGGGAGGTCACTCAGTGGAAGTTCTAGCTTTGCCTGAGGTTTCATTTTGTTTTTACTGATTGTTTTTTCAGTGACCTTCTCACTCGATGTTTTAGTTTGTTGTTTGGGATATTTTTGCAGTGACCCTAATGATAATGGACATCAGCTGGGTATAACAGCCCTGTGTTTCTAATGTTTAGTCAAACACACTGCTCGTGCTGTGCTGATGAGGTCATAGCAAGGTCGAAATATGCATATCCACAGCTAGTGGGGTTTGGCTTTACTGGCCTGATACTGTCCAGTAAAACGACGAAATAAGTCATGGATATTCAGAATCACCAATTAGCTGAAACACCTGATGTTCACAATGATCATTTGCATATATTCCATTTGCCTCTGATACAAGAGGTTTGGGAGGTCACTCAGTTGAAGTTCTAGCTTTGCCTGAGGTTTCATTTTGTTTTTACTGAAGGAAAGAAGTCTGAAACTGAAATGTCTGTCATTATTTAATGATTTCAGTCCTCAATAATCTGGTAGGAACCCACAAATTTTATGATGAAAAGACCAAAATATGAGGCAAAAATCTTGATATTCTACGAAATTTAGACCATTTGAGAGGTATGCGTCTATGCTGTGCAGTACAAACAGTGATATACTCTTGACTCTTAAATGTTCTGATTTTGTTACTGTCCTATAAATGTGTTAGTATCTTTAATGAAATCAGAAGTATGTTTGTGCTTGTATAAATTGTTGTATATGATGACCTACCTATTAAATGTCCTTTTGGGACTGAGTTGTAGTATTGAAGTGATCCAACTTTTAAATAAAATAACAAAAGTCACATTATCTTTCAAAAAACAGGTTGTACAGCATGACTTACATGACATGCTCTTGTTTTTTTTTTCTTCTCATATTTGCAAAAAGCTCGGTGCTGAGGATGTCTAACAAATGTCCTCTATACAAAAGGAAGAACCCCTTGACAGTCATAGATATAACTGATAGGATCCTGACTGAAGTAGACCGAAGTCTTCTAACATCCATTTCTGAAGGTAATAGTGTTGGCAAGGACCACTAGTGAAGGCCTGGTGACCAAGTCTCGTATGTAACCCAGCCATGCTTAGTTTGAAATGGTAGCAGGATGACATCCCTAGGATTCATCAACTGCATGGTGTAGGGTGGGGGTCATGTGCAATACCATCTAGGTATCAGCAGAATAAATTCAGGAAACCTATGCTGTACACTGGAAAATGGCTTTCATGATGTAGAATGTCACCTCATTGACAGGAAAGAGTCTGCGGAAAGGCAGTACTTATCCATTTCTGGAGTTGTTTCTCATGAGAGGCAGTTGGTATTTTCAGAGTGAGAGCTTTGCAGTTGGAAATTCATTTGGTAGATTACAGAATTGCTTCTGAGAGTTGCAAGGAAATAAACTCTGGTGATTGTGCTTGTACACCAAACTGCTATACAGACTATTCAGTGTTCCTGGGGAGGATGGTTGAAATATTCAAGAGCATGCCACTCGACTGACTTTGCAGTCTAAGTGGGACAAGTCACTGCTCAGGTGGGGAATGGGGGCTGTAGTTGGACTTGTGGGACTGGGAGCAATGAACTTCCAGATGTGAGCCTGGAACTGGGTTCCTGTTGATTGTGCAAACAAAAGACTGCCCATAACAAATACCATATATGAACACAAGGGGACACAAAAACACATTTTATACAACATTACCTGAAGGCAAAAGTCAGTGATGAATCGTTGTGGTAATGTCATGGGACACAACACTATAGAGCCTAGATACGTAGATGAAGGTAGAATTCTTAGAGAAGAGACTGCACCTCTCTAGTCTCTCCTTGCTAAGAATTTTGCCTTCATCTTTATATCCAGGATATATGGTATTGTGTCTCATGACATTACCACAAAAATCCATCACTGAAAAACATTAGAATTCAAATTTATTGCAGGTACAATGGGGAAAAAAGGAAAAACTGGCTTTGCCAAGTAAATGAAGAAGCTGAGTTAATCTCAGTGAAACTATTTTTTTTCCTGTTTTGGTTTGATCTTGGTCAGAGCTATAACACTGTAATGTTTTTGCTGCTTTGTGCATTATTTGTGATTTATATCACATACCACCAAACCTTGCATGCATGTGGTCATTAGTTATACCTCTATTGCTCCTAGATTGTGCAGCACATTTTTACCTGTAAGTGAAACTTGGTACTGTAGGTACTCTGGTTTCCCACCAGGTGCTGCTTGCTGTACTGTTTTCTACAGACAGGTAGAGCTATTGCTTAGTCAGCTCAGCTCACTGAATTCTGTGGAATACTCTTTCACTTCAGCTTTGTACATTGTACATTGGCAACCTGCAGTAATTTACAGTGCTGAAGTTTTTCAGCAAGTCAAGCTTGAGCTCTCCTTTGTACCAGGCATATGACTCCAGCAACCTCCATACTCTGAATGGTGGCTACCAGAGGTCTATATTTTGGATTCAGATGTGATGTAATTGCTTAGTATAGTGTGTGTGTGTGTGTGTGTGTGTGTGTGTGTGTGTGTGTGTGTGTGTGTGTATATATATATATATATATATATATATATACATACACACACATACACACACACACACACACACACACACACACTGAGTTCTTTTAGAATCTAGGACTTTATGGTGTAAAATTTATAAGTATCTCTGGGCTTCTTTTATGATTTCTGAAGACCATTAAGGAAGTCTTCAAAATGTTCTTTGAACCTTCTTACAATCTCTCAGGTGTGGTCAGTACTTCCCATCCTTACTTAGCATAGTTTGAGCAAGGTCCTGTTTTCCCCTCATAAGGTACAGAATGTTGTGCCGGGAAACTGTGAGGTTACCTAATAGTCTTTTTTTCACCTACTTCCATCTTTTGGATTTCATTTTGAAAAATACTATCATTGTAGACTTTCAGCTGGCCAGTACTTCTGAAATAAATTAATAGACTCATCCACTAATATGTCCTGGAAGGCCCCCTTCTTCCCTCATTACTGATGTCCAGTAGCAGGTCCTAGAGATACAACTATAACAGGCACTGATCACTCCTTGGTCACCACTTCTTGCTGCTGCCTCAGCAGCTGATGTTATGGCTATATAGTCAGTAGCTGATTCACCAACTCCCATTCTTCTGAGGCTAACCAACCAAAGAGAAACTTAATTGGTTTAGGACTGTAATGTTCTTTTAAGTTTGGTGACCTTGCTGTCAGTATTGTTAATACCAAGGTATATATGAGTCTCCAACTTTTATGTACATTGCTGGCATCGTTTTGGATTGATTTTGGTGCTGTGTGTGCCATCCCTGTAATTGATTGAGGACTAATCACAAATATTTCTAACTTAAAAATATACTGAATTGTCTGACGGGCTGGTGGTGTCACATGCCTACCCCTTATCATGGACGGTGAAAATGCAGGCATGATGACTGTTTTGACAATCATGCCTATAGTCTCCTGTCTACCTGCAGGCGGCACTGATAGGCATGGTGGACTCATGGTTGTCCAGCTCCTTCTGCATTGCAAACATGGTGCATCACATAGGCCCCCTGCCTGCAGTACAAATTCTGCTATTCAGGTGGTGCTGTGAGGTAAGACACCTTTCACTTGAAGTGGCACCTTCAGACAGACTCTGCAGACCTACCAAGTCTTTGGGTAAGTTTGTTCTACACTAGACACAGGTAATGAAATTCATTAACACAGCATGTTATGGCATGTCACTACCTACTCCTAACATAGCAGGACTCCTGGCTCTTTAATACTTCAGCACTGCAAAGTAATGACTTGGGTGAACCCAGCCACCCAAGATGTCCTCAATGGGGAAGGGTAGCAAGCCACTTCAGAGAAAGGACAGCAGAATGGCAGAGGTTCTTCATTCTGCTAGTCCAAAATTTTTGCAATCTGCTTTAAAACTGCCTGCAAATTTCAGCTACCATATTAATGTAGTTTTTACTAAGGACTGATGTATCGAATAGTTCAATGATTCATAACTTATAGGATGCATGATTGCATAATACTGCACATGGACTCATGTATATCACCTATGTTTAAGTATTGTTATGACCAAGAAAGCACTCCTGTCTGCAGCTGTAGTCTTTGTAATCTTGTTACAACAGTGCCTCGGACACCATGCGAGTGTACTCACACACAATACATGTTTGGCAGTGATATATCCTCTTAAGCAAAAGGTAATAAGCTAGACATTTTTCAATCAAAATACTTATTGGAGTGATCATACAATGTAAGATTATGATTGCTGGTACATGCACAGAACCTTCCTAAGATTCCTTTCCTTATGTAAAGGTTTAGTGAACTTTATGATCAAATCATTGCTACAAAACTATACAACATCACTGTGCACCCCATGGTGATTACAGCCTTCCATATAACAGAGCAGTACCCATTTCTGTTTATAATTATTGTCTTTTCCCAGGTCCCCATAACATAACTGCAGAATTGGCTGATGTCATAGATGCACTCGGTAAAATTGTTTATTATATTATAACTCCATCTCTGACCCCTTCAGATTAAAAAAGTTACCTATAAAACCACATTTCCTTCTTATAGCTCACTGCAACTACAAATACATAAAATGGCAAGCATATACTACCAACAGCAAGTATGAGCAGACATTTTTGAACTTTATAAATGCCAATATGCTTGACCAAATTGGCTTCCTGCTCTCCAGAAGTGTTAATCTTGTCAATCTGTTCTTCATAAATGCTTACCCCCTCTAAATATAAATCGTATGTAAGTCATTGGGTGGTAAATTGGCTAAGAGACATAAGGCATTCAGCCAGGTTGGTGGTAGACTTTCCTCAAAAAGGCTTGCCATCAGTGGTGTCCCACGTTACTTTGTTCTGGGGCCACTGCTCTTCAGCATATGTTTCATTGAAACCAAAGCTGATCTCAAGGGTGTCTGGTAATCATGACTGCAGATGACTACAAACTTGGGACTGTCATCAACACTCCATACAGCATCCACATTCTCAAAGGGGGTCTTACCACAGACTAATGTAAAAAATGTAGTACTGTCCTCTTTGGGATAAAAAACACTCCTAAACATACCACATAAATGACAACCCATCATAAATGATACTGTCATTAGAGAACTGGGCACAATCATAGACAGTGAACTCTCATTTTACCACCATGTATCAGCTGCCAATAAGAAATCATTATATCTATCCAAATTAATACTAAAGACACGTTCTGCAGGTCTAAATAACTTATTTTTCAATTCTGCTCCATCCTAATCAAGTTTATATTACAATATAATGCCCAGTTTGGCATGTATCTGTCCAAGCATCTGAAAAATACAATGTTTCCTATCCCAAAAACCTTTGGTATGCACTATCTAAGCTGTACAGAACATCTAAGGCCTTGTCACGCCATTCTGTCTCTTATAGACTCCTCTGCCTATGTGGCTGCAAATAGCCCTGTTTTGCTTGAACTCCTGCATGATTGTACAAATGCCTACATTATCGTCATAAGCCTAAATCATAACATAACATAAATGCTGCTGGGGTAGATAGCTCTCCCAAAGGAACATCCTACATTTCAAATAAGCTCCCACCAAATAACAAGCAAAGTAGCATGAGGTAATGAGTAATGCCAGAGAGGGTGGGCATTACAGGGAACTAAACGACTACAGAATGTAATGGATCAAGGGCTGTAGTGAAGCCCAATCCCAGAGGTTCTTTTTAAACTGGTTTGTATTTGCCTTTTATTAATATGTACATTTTTTTATATTCTTATGTAAAATAATTCCTCGATCTAATGTTTCAAAGTTGGTCATGAAAAAGCAGCTCTTCTACCTAATGTTTCAAAGTTAATGTAGGATATGTAGCTGTTGTCAGATGAAGTATTTTACATTCAAATATATCTTATGTAACAACGTTGGCATGCACATATATGTTGAGCTAAAAACAAGTACACATATACACAGGTGGTTGCACACAAACACACACACACACACACACACACACACACACACACACACACACACACACACACACACACATGTGTTGGTTGCACACCACTCAGATGTCTAATAATGATCTAATGAATGAGTATATATATATATATATATATATATATATATATATATATATATATATAATCAGAGGAGATATAGCCACTGTAATGCATATAAGGTCATTGCTACCCAGTGCAGTGCAAACCTTTTCCATCATAGAGACAGAGACAGACACACACATCCTTATAATTGTAACTGCAAATGCTGCAGTTATTTGAATTAGTTCTGTTCATTCATTCATTTATTTCCTGTCACTGAAAGCACATTTTTAAGACTTAAGTAAGCAAGAGGAAAGGGAATGGAAGGTCCTTGTAACAGCTACTGTTGATGCTTCTTCTTCTTCTTTCGGCTTTTCCTGGTTAGGGGTCGCCACAGCGGATCACTTTGTCCGCTCATGATTGGCAGTGGAGTTTTACAGTGTCAAGTTGCCAGCCCGGTGCCCAACCTTCCACAGAAGGCACACGCTTGCACACACTCACACCTAGGGCCAATTTAGAGTGTCCAGTCCACCTACAGCATGTCTTTGGGATGTGGGAGGAAACCGGAGCACCCGGAGGAAACCCACTCGACCACAGGAAGGACATGCAGACTCCGCACAGAAGGCACCCCAGCCGAGGATCGAACTGGAGAACCTCTTGCTGTATGGCGGCAATGCTAACCACTGCACCACCGTGGCCACCAGCTACTGTTGCTGTTATAGTTAATTGCTTTAGTTTTTTCCCCTCCCACTTACTATCCATGAGTTTAAGCAGCCATGTTTAGTGAAGTTAATCAGTATGGTTTTCATACAGACTTCAGCTGCTAGTCAGACGATCCATTGCAAATTAATCTAGGCTTCTTGGTTGGTAGAATGTTTCTGTTTGTTAGGTTTCTGTTTAGCACTTAGTTCAGACTACCACTAATGTGCAATGTACATGTGTGCGGTCTATGATTTTGTGGCTCATGATTCCAAGACTAGAATTATATGTATATGAATGCATGATAAAAGACCTTGGGACCCAGGTGGACAGTAGTCTCTCCTTTGATAGTCACATTGCCACAGTAGTCAGGAAGTCCTTCTATGTGGCACACCTCATCATAAAAGGGTTCTCATCCAGGAAAATTGAGGTCATTGTTCCCCTCTACTCGTCAATCATTAGACCCATTATAGAGTACAACGCCCCTTTTGGAATGTACCTCACAAGACATCTGCAGCAGCTGGAAAGGCCACAGAAGTACCTCACAAAGAGGATTACTAGCCTCAAACAAATGCCCTACACTGACCGCCTCAAAAAACTCCAGCTTTACTCCGTAGCATATCGCCTACTCCGAGGTGATCTCTGCCTAACATATAAAGCTATGTCAAACCCCAGAGCTGTTGGACATGCTACACCTAAAGAAATCCCAATCCCTCCAAGGTACACGCTCTAGGGACCTAAATCTTGTCACCCCAATAAACAGGACACACTGGAGGGATAGATTCCTGTCCCAGAGACTTCCTATACTCTGGAGCAAGCTACCCATCTATGTCAAGCAAAGTTCTTCATTAGCACTCTTCAAGAAAAATCTTGATGAGTGGATGGGAAATAGGAAATACAGCCCGGGGATCACTTCTGTGTCTCTGCTGGACAGTGGCACAGGAAAATAACTTTCTTGGGTGGTGTAAGCTATGAAACCTTGCTGGCTAGACTTATGTAGGCCCTTGGGCCGATAGCCTAGTACCTACCTATGAACCTATGAATCCTATAACTTGATAAAGCTCAGCTTATCCTTACTCCACTAAGTGCAGCCATACCACACACTGATACAGGTAAAAGTCAAGTAACAGATCACATCACATACCTCACAACTGATCATACCTTACTTACTCATAAATGAGAACTGGTTTTCTTTCAGAGCTACTTGTTGATTCATTGAAGACTTCAAAGAAATTGCAAAGCACTGCACAAACCAGCATTCAAACAAATATATAAACACACAGTAAATGTGTTTTTCTAAGGTCTCACTGTTAAATAATCACCACATTCTAAAACATGCTTATATAAGATAAATACACAGAAATAATAAATACTAACATGTTTGGAAGAATGGGAAGGAAGAGTAAACAGCAACAAAATGCTGTGTCTTAAAAGTATTTTATACTTCTCTTTTTATTTTCTCCTTGTCTGTATATGCAACGTTATTTTGGAATGAAAAGAATCAAATATATTTTTATTTGAGATAACAAAACTGGTAGCTTGGCACATCCCACTATTAAAAATATATAGGGTGAAACTTTCAAATTTTTTCCCCAACTTTCTGAATTGCAGAGAGGTGTTTGGTCTATGCTCTAATAGTCTTAATGAACACATTTGTTGATTTTACTGCTGTCTTAAACAAAAGGACTAGGCTGTCAAGGAAACCATATGCTTTTAAACGTCTGTGAAACTCAGAGTGGTTAACAGGCAGAAATGAGCACACATTAGACTTTCTGAGACAGAAACAGAAAGTGAGAGATAAAAAGACCCAGAAATTCATAGGTTCATAGGTAGGTACTAGGCTATTGGCCCTAGGGCCTATATAAGCCTAGCCAAAAAGGTACCCTGGCTTTCGCCTGATGGAGCCTAAAATGAAATTAGTAGATGATAAACTATTTAAAAATAAGAAACACTATATGTATTGTACTGAAAAGTGGATGTTTTTTTACTCAAAACAAAGACTGATTAGAAATTATAACACCTTTTGTATCTGTAAATCTGCTCCAGTATAATATATACAGGCCAAGATATTTTATATTTGTGTGCTGGCCTGCACATAAGGATAAACAGGTATTAGTTCCTCTAAAGTCCTGCACTAAAACTAGTGCTCATCACTTGTAACCTAAGAAAGCAGCTAACACGGGTGTCTTTCCATAAGGTCTTTCACAACTGAAGGCATATTATTTTTAATTATTTTTCTAAACTGTAAGAAGATTCTGCCAACATAATGCACCAAACTTTCACTCCTAACTCATTTTATAAATTCACTTTCATAGACAGATAAGCCAGAATTTTTAGACATTAGGTCTTAGACTTCATCTAGAAACGCAAAGGTGTAAGTAATGATAAGGCGAGCCCAACATACAGGATAAACAAAGCATAGTATTTGCTTTCCTATTCTTAAAACCTAAGGCAAGAATTAAAAAAAATATTACCAATCCCTTCACATATACAGACAAGCAGGAACAGTAACGAGAGTTTCATTTTCTTCCTGTAATAGCCTTTTTAATATGCACAGGGTTCTGTTCTCTCCTTCAGTAACTACAAACAAACTGAAACAAGTAAGGTCATCTGTCAGAAACAGCTCTCTCTGAACTGTTTAACGACACAGATGTATGGGAGTTGCATTATTGGCAGACTTCCATTTCATTTATAACTATAGATGATGTCAGCATACGATCTTAGCCAATAGCAGCATTCCTCATTTGTTATTCGGACAAGGTGTAGTGCTTGCCGTATCCTTTTACCTGCAAGGCACATTGTACTGCATTTAGAGCTTGCACATTTCTGTATGACCAGTTTCATGATCTGAGTAGCAACTGAGATCTGCAGGGAGGAAGCTCCTATCAGGAAAATTATACGGCTTTACAAGAATAACAATAATCAGATTAATGTTAAATAGACAATGACCACATAATGATTACCTTTACTGCCTATATATGCAAAAGAGCATACAGAGCACAGAAATAGTAACACTATTTCATGAAGCATAATCAGCAGAAATGCTATTTATTGAATACAGTACACTGGAAGTTCAGTGTACTGAATTACGTAAACTTGGATCTGACCTTCCCATATAACCATGCATCTACGCATACCTATATCAAATGTGTGTTTGTGTGTGGACATATAGGTGCATGTCATTTCATCTAAAACTCCACTTATCTAAACACAACTTATCAAATGCAACTTGTTTAAGCTCATTTCATCTAATGCAGCAAAACTACAAAAACTAAATAAATAAAAAAATATAGAACAAATGTTTTTGTACATTGTAAGATGTTTTTTATCACTGGTATGAGTTTTCTTGGTGAATAAGGTGCACTTCCAGGATTTCTTCACTTTCTTTCACTGTAGTGCAACAGTGGAGTTATACAGAAATTAAGGGGTGCTGGGGCTTTCCCCCCTGCAAGCAGCATTTGTTCTTTTTTTTATAGTTTGTCTGGTTTATATGAAATGAGCTTAGATAGGCTGTGTTTGATAGCTTGGATATAGATGAGTTTTATATAAAATGATATACACTCCTCTGTATGTGTGTGTGTGTGTGTGTGTGTGTGTGTGTGTGTGTGTGTGCGTTCATGCATGTGTGTAGACATATATATATATATATATATATATATATATATATATATATATATAAGTCTACTTAAAATGATTGAAGTTGCAGGACATCAAACCACATATCACTGAGGACAAGATGATCGATGTTCTACAACACTGAACATTAAAGAAGAAGAAATTTAAAAATATAAAAAGTCTTCTTGTAAGTTTTTGCAGCCCCCACACCCCCTGCAACTTAAATATACCATCTCCGACGTCGTACTACAGTGAAGAGAATGGTAAATTTCCCATTCTGTGCTGTATAGTACCATTCTCTTCACTGTAGTGTGATCTTGATGTTGGTATAGTTAAGTAGCAGGGGGTGTTGGGGGTGCAGGGGGCATCCCCCCATGCAAAGATGTCAAATAAGAAGTTTTCATGTTTTAGTTTTTTTTTTTTTGGTTCAGTATTGCAGAACTTCGATCCTCTGGTCCTCAATGATCAGTGGTTTGATGTTCTAAAATTTTGATACTCTGAAGGGCTCACACACACACACACACACACACACACACACACACACACACACACACACACACACACACACACGCACATCTATGTATGATATGTCATCATATTTAATACTACATGCACTACTAATGCATCCGATTCATTCTGAGTATTTATTACATTTTAATTTCTTTTACCCCAGTAACTGTTTGACTGACCTGCTTAGCGTCCATGAGCTTGTATCTGCGTTGTATTTTTTTGTAATATCTTTTGTTATTGTTTGAAATATTGTATTATAAACTGAAATATTCAACAGATAAAGTTAACAAAAAAAAAACATACAACAAGAATAAACAGATCTTATATGCAACTTTCTCTCTACTCAAGCAAAAATTGCTCTATCACACGACTACCTTCTACCAACCCTTCTCTATGGCTCTCAGATTCTCACCAACCTGCAGACCTCTCTTATATCCAAACTTGAATCCACCTATAACAAAGTAGCGAAATTTGCCGCTGAGCTACCATGTTCCTCTCACGACTGTCTAGCACTACAAAAACTGAAATGGTTAGAATTCCCCCACAACCTTACTCTCTCCCAGCTCCAAATAATCCATTCCATCCTATTCCAATCCACCATATTACCCACCATCTTATCCTACACCCCAGCTAGAAGACTCCGGCGCTCTGACCAACACCTCCTGACCATAACCAAACCCAAGCTCAACATAGGAAAAAAACCTGTATAGCTATTACACTGGCAAACACTGGAATAAACTCCCACTTAACATCTAAAACACTAGATCCAAACTACCATTCAAAAAGGCTGTGAAAGATCACTTTAGCAAAAACAAACTATGCCTCTGTTATCAGCCCCCTGACTAACCCATCTCTCCAGACCAACCATTCACTTCTTTTTCACCTACATGTATCCAACCCTACCTCCATCCCAACTCTCTCACTTTCTTTGAACTGGTACCAATCTCCTCAGCAATAGAGAGTCAAAAACACTTTAATCTCTTCTCAATGCTACTAATTAACTTCCTTATTGTTTTGTTTTCTCTATACTGTAAATTGTATTTCCCTAATTAACTACTACAATATATGTAATTAGGTAACATTGTATATAATCTCTAAGCAGTTTTATGTATTGTGGACTCTCTTTACATTGTTATGAATCATACTTTTGTACTTGCATATGTTTGTAACTTAGGAGCTTTTCTCCCCGGGTCTCCAATGATAAAGGACTTCATCCCAGATGGACCAACCCGGTTAACAAATGTCAAGTAAATAAATAAACTATATACAAAGGTGCTATATGCATAAAAAGATAATAAATATCTTAGATTAATAAAGCATAAGTTTAGCAAAAGTAAAAACAATTTGATTACATTATTTAGCATAAGATAATTCTAATAATATTTGCAGTTAGTTAATCACTGATAAACTAAGTTGTTTACAAGAGACATTTTAAACTTTTACCCCAGTAGTTCTTATAATATGTTTGTGTTGGTTCTAGGTTATTAACTGATGGGCTTTGACACAGTTTAGTGATAATTCTTTGAATCCATCCCATGACATTTTGGATCTGGCAAGCAAGTTTTTAGGACTATATAGTTTAATTAATAAAACAAGAGCGATTGACTGTTTAGGATATGAACATTGTGTTTGAATAAATTAGGAGGTGGGATATGTAACAGCATACATTCCCATGACAAATCGGATTTCTCATTACCCATTTTTCTTGCTTGACTTTTAAGGAACACCATAATTGATAAGAATATATACAATTCCAAAGAATATATAGATTGTCAGTGTTGTGGGATTTACAGAGACAGCAATTTGGTGAGAGAGTGGAATATTTATTAAGCATTGTTTGGGTGAAAATAGGCATTTTGATGACCATTAGTTGGGTATAAAACAAAAAAAAAGTTTATAAGGGGGACCAGTTTGGTAGTTAATTGAATCAATTTAGTTATTTGATTCTGTGTAATTGATGGGTTTAGATTAGTCGAATATTTGGAGTAAACAATAAAATCCTTGAATTGAAAAAAATATAATTAATTTATAAATATTGGAAACCATTTCCCTTAACACCAAAGAAAATTGTATCATTATAGTTAATTTTTGATTCATCCAGTTTACATAAAGTTAAGTCTTTTATTTATCTTAATATAGTGGTATAACCTTTTGGGATATTGAAGATGGTTGTTAATTCATGTAATGAAAGATTTTTTTAATAAAGAAATGAATAACAAGCCTATTGTGTGTACTTAGACAGAGTTAGCATTGAATTCAGTTTGAGGTTTGGGTTTAAGTGAATTGGCTGCAATAAGATGAAGGGATTTTTCAGATTCAGCGTATTGATTAAATTTTGAAAGATTTTTATTATATGTATTAAGAATTTATGTATTTTGAAGGGTTTGACATTTTCTTTATTTAAGAAGGGTAGAAAATTTGGGTTGCACTGATATTTTTGCATGTGATTATACTATACTTTTACCAAAATAGGTCACCAACTGGTTTGGTTAAGATTATATTCTAATATTTTTGAAGTCTGCTAGAATTAGTTATGTCATAATGGGTCTGTGTTGTTTACCTAAAAGACCACTTACCCAAATTCCAGTTGGCCGAGATGACTTCAACGAAAGCTGACAATTCCAAAAGCATGGAGCACCAAACATCTTTCACTGGGAAACAAATCACTTGGCCACCAGGGTAAAATAAGACATTGATCAGTGCAGGATGAGTATAATATATTATAAGGCACAAAGACATACAATTATGTTTTTCTATAAAGTTTCACAAAGAATGTTTTATAAATCATTAAATGTACGATCTCTTTTTTTGGTGATTGTTTATTGAAGTCTTTATAGAGCTATGAAAAATATGTATATTTGTATAATAATATAAATAGCACTGAATATCTTTCATACTGCACAACTTTCAGTGCAAATATAAATGAAAGTTTTCTTTGTCATCTAATGTTTCACCTGACATCATGCAATAGTTATTAAGTCACTTATAGTTTTAGAAATATTAATATCAATTCATATATCTAAGCCAGATAAAGGAGGTAGGACTGCTGGACTTAATTCTTTTGATTATTCCAGTAATATGTTGAGGTTTTTGAAGGATACTGATATGTATTCTCAAGATTTTAAAATCAAGTTAATATAACTTATAGATAGATTGACATTTTTCTTGAAGATTATCTCATTCAAGATACCATTGCTCCTGGTTTGTTTAATTTTTTACACATTGCCAAAGCCATGACCGTCACAATCTTTGGTCTTCCAAAGGTTCATAAGGATGTTTTCAATCCCCCGTATACACCTATTATTGTAGGACAAAATGGTAAAATATACTCCCTGGTGACTTTTATTGACAAAAAAGTAAAAACAATTTTTTCAACTCCCTCACATTTTCTCAAAGATTCTTGGAACTTCCTTAGTATATAGACATTTGATTTTTGGAGTCTCAGTTTATTTTTTGTAATAATGGATGTAGTTGATTGTTTTGCTTGCTCAACAAGAAGGAATGGATTCATTCCAAAAAGCATTACTTGGTTTAAATTCTCTTTCTAACAATGAGTTGGTTATGGATTTCTGAACATAGTTTTGGATAACAACTATATCTATTCTGAAGAGGAGTATTACAAACAAGTAAAAGGTGTTGCAGTGTGTACCACTTCTGCTCCCATGTATGCAAATCAAGTCTTATATGCCTGGGAAGTCAAAAATGTTTTCCAGTGTTCTTTTTTCACTCATTTTAAGTTATACCTCAGGTTCCTGAATAATATTTTCATTCTCTGATCCTGAATGCAGAATGAACTTAAGGATGTTGTTTGATGCTTACATGCTACTTCGAACAATTTGAAGTTTGCTTATAATTTTAGTTGTGAACATATTGACTATATAGACACCTCCATTTATAAGACTGGTGTAGGTTTCATTTCAAATATTTTTAGGAAGCCTACTTTTAGCAACAGTTATTTCCATTTTAGTAGTCTTCATCCCCTTTCTCAGAAAAGGATCTGGTCAAAAGCTAGTTTGTCAGATTGGCCAGGATGGAATCAACTTTGGAGATTTTTCAAAATGAAAGAATGAAATTGGAAAACATGTTTTTTAGTAGATGCTACTCACCCAATTTAGTGTATCAGCTCAGAAGGAGCCTCAGATTGGAACATCAAATGTAGACCTCTTCAAGGCTGTTGTATTTCCATGGTGGGGTCTTTATTAAAAAATGCAATTACTTCTACACTAATATTTTTAAAAGACCTATGATTGCTCAACATAGATCTGGTTCAAGGACAGTTAGATAAAGAGTGAAGAATAATTGGAACATTTTTAAAAGAAATGAAGGTGTTGTATAATCTTTAGGAGTTAAGCCTGATTTGTAAACAAAACAGCAACCAATTTGAAACAGCATTTTGAATTAATGAATAACACCAATAATATGTTTCAAACATATAAGAATGGTACCAAAAGATGTGTCTCCTGTAAACAATGTGGTTTTATATATGAGAAGGTGGATTTAATATTAAAGAATGTTTGTGGGAGTTTCTTTTTCACCTGTTCTTGGGAAACCAACGGTTTAATATATTTAGCTGTGTGTTTAAGCTATCCTGCCTTCTATGTTAGAAAAACAAAGACAACTCTTTGGAAATGCATTTATGAACATCTCTATGACATCAAGGAAAATTAATTTAAATAATGATTCATATAAACTTTCCCTTAGCTGCCCTGTTTGTAAGGGTTTTAAATTTGGTATTTTGGTATTTTGGAAAAGGTAAATATACCAACTCCAAGATCACACTACAGTGAGGAAAATGGTAAATATACCATTTCATGCTGTGAGGTGATCTCCATTTAACCGGTTCAAAGTTTCAAAACTTTGAGCTTATGGTCTCGACCATAAGAAATTCAACATTTTGAAAATTCATAATTTAGAAATAGACCCATACATACACTGATAGATAGATAGATAGATAGATAGATAGATAGATAGATAGATAGATAGATAGATAGATAGATAGATAGATAGATAGATAGATAGATAGATAGATATAGATATATAGGCTCTATATTGGATGGTCGAACTTTTAAAAGTTCGAGTGTCATATGGTCGACACCATATGACTGAAATTTTAAAAGTTTAAACATCCAAAAAAATAATAAACTACACAAATAACCTACCTGAACATTTTTAGCAGGGGGAAAAGCCCCCTGCACCCCCATGTGGGAGGGCTGTGCCTCCAAAACCCCACCCTTTAAATATACCAACTTTGAGATCGCACTACAATGCACAAAAAGGAAATCTTCCCATTCCTTGCTGTACAGAGATCTCTGTTAAAACGCTCGAACTTTCAAAAGTTCAATTATATGGTGTCGACCATATGGCACTCACACTTTTAAAAGTTCAAGTATCCAATATAGACTATATATATCTATATCTATATATGGGTCTACCTGATAACGCCAACATGCCAAAACACTGGCAAGATAACATATACCACAAAACTGAAAGTTCAAAAACAAGAAACTTCACATGCCTGACAAACCACAATCCCGACAATCAACAAAACAAATACCTTTTCCAAAAAACACACACAGAACACAAGCACATCAAAAACCTTACAAACCTACACTAAACCTTACATATACAACTATCTATGCACTAACCTTAACCCAAACCCTAACTCAAAGGTCTGTCACTATCGCACAATTACCATACCCGCACCCTAACTCACTTAATCTGCCCCTAACCCTAAAGTCCGTCACTATCGCACACTTACCTTACCCGCACCCTAACCCTAACTCACTTAATCCACCCCCAGTCCTAAAGTCCGTCACTATCACACACTTACCTGACTCGCATCCTAACCCTAACTCACTTAATCCGCCCCTAACCCTAAAGTCCATCACTATCACACACTTACCTGACCCGCACCCTAACTCTAATGTCTGCCACTATCACACACTTACCTTACCCGCACCCTGACCCTAACGTCCGTCCCTATCGCACACTTACCTTAACATGTTGGTGTTCTCAGCGGCGGAATTTTCAACTGTCGGTCATCTCCGTTGTCGATCTTCCAGTGTCTGTTATCTCGTTGGTGTTTTTAGCTTTCGGTGTAATCAGGTGGACCCATATATATATATATATATATATATATATATATATATATACACACATATATATATATATATATATATATATATATATATATATATATAAATGGCAGTCATTTAATTTTTTGAATATACTTAGTTTTGAATGTTCATTGGTGAAAAGTTTAGAACCTCAAACCAGCTTTTTTGTTAGTTGTCTGTATTTTTGGGAATTGGGAGTTTTCCCTTTCCCAATGAAGTACATCTCAGAGATGATATGTAGAATTTGCAGTGGGTATGGGGTGGAGGTTGGCTTGTCTCCTACACTACTCATTCATTTTTGAGTTTCTAAGGTTTGGTATTTTGCATTTTGAATCATTGGTCTTTCAGGCTTTTGATACACACACACACACATATATATATATATATATATATATATATATATATATATATATATATATATATATATATATATATATATATATATATATATATATATTCATATAAGGATATGTGTCAATTCTTCAAGAATCAATACATTGAAATGCAACTGATTGGTCACTGCATATAAAAATGTTATGGGGGGCATCCTTCCACAAGATAACAGCTCTTTTCAGACCTCTACAATAAATTATAAAAATGTACAGGAAATGCTTTTAAAATTATTACTTTTTTACTCCAAAAGTTTTTTTATTACTTCTATTTGTTTATTCTCAGGTTCAGAGTTTTATGGATAAAACTTTCCTGTCAAATTATTTATGGGAATTGAATCTAACATAGTGATAACATGAGCAACTCTAAAAACAACCATACATACTCTTCTCTTAAGAAGAAGCTGCACCAAGTAATGTCAACTTAGATGGATTTCAGGACAACATTTTGGAAGTTAAAGAAATAGACAAACTAATATTCTCAAAGACTTATATCAGCAACTGCAAACAAAAGTTTCAGATATTGAATATGATGTATCTGGCTTTGATAAAAGACTCAAAGAAAATTACTCACAAACAGAACCATTAAAAATCATAATACCTGGTTACTGGAAAAACTAGATGATTTGGAAAATCATGAAAGAAGGAATAACATAAGAATTTGTGGCTTACCAGAAAAAAACTGAAGGAAATGACATTGTCTGTTTTCTGACATTCTGGATACCAAAGACATTTAACCTCCAGGAAAGTTTCTTATTTGTTATTGAAACAGCTCACAGATCATTTGGAAAACCACTTCTCACAAACTCTTCAGTCCATCCTAAATCTATAATAGTCAAATTTCTTTCTTGTTTAGATAAAGAGCTGGTATTGAAATCTGCTTGGTCAAAAGCATGGGTGAAATGTGGTTAATCAACTATCAGATTTGATAATGACTACTCATATAAAATATTAGAACTAAGGAAAAAAACGTGGCCACTAATCAAGTCTGTTAAGCAAAATAATATCAGAGCTCAACTAATTTTTGCAGCAAAAATAAAACTCCACTTGTCATATGCTATCAGAATATTCAACACTATAGAAGACATACTCCCCTTCATCAAAAATAATGACATCATCTCTCTCACAAAAGATATGGACTGGATTTCATCTACCCCTAAAAGTTCTTCAGAAAAAGCTAATTGGACTGATGTAAAAAAAAAGAGAAACAGAAAACAGAGTTCACTAATGACTCATCTATAAAAAGACTATAATGATTTAACTTTATGCATTTTTCTACATTTTGCTAAAAGAAACAATTATTACATTAAAGTTCCTTCTATTACACTTAAATTAAAGTTTTTAAGTTGTTGATACTCTCATGCTATACATTTAATATCCTGTTTAGCATCTTGCATTCTTACATTTATATTTTATGATACTCCCTTTTTATGTATTCATTCCTAATATCTAATATCCTATTACTCCTCTTTCTCTGTCTTGTATATATAAATCTTTATTATTTTATTCTTTAATATATTACTGTTTATATATAGGATAGTTATTTAAAGCTGTCCTTTCTAGTCCTCTTTGTGCCTTTTTAAACACTCTTACTTCTTTCTTCCATTACTAGTTCTTTAAATATAATGTCATTGTGACAGGAAGGGTTTTTTATAAGATTTTGATAATACTTCCCTTCACTCTCTCTGTGGCAAATATGTAAGTAATTCTAAAATTAATTTAAATATTCACTTTTAAAGTTGCTTCATTTTGTTGTTGCTTTCTGTTGCAATATTGTTTCTATACAAGATTTAATATTGCTTTACTTTATCGGAGTGTCCTGTGATTCTTATACATATGAGTCATCTGTTAGTGAAGCATTTAATTGTGAACCATTGTATCTGCAAGCGTACTTGTTATGTGTTATTTTAACTTTGGAACATTAAAGATTTTTCTGCTTTTCTGTGGTGGTTAAGGGGATGTGTAGCAAATGAGATGGTAAAGCTTTGCTTGTACTTTCATTGACATTATATATGGTAAACTGGTTGTGTGTTTGCTTTTCTTTTATGAAAGACATGAATCTCTGTGAGTTCCTTTGAGTTTTTTTTTTTTACTTTTTTTCCCACAAGTGTCTTGATTTGGGCATGGATCTTATTTGCTTTTGCAAATGAATGGCTTTTTTTCCTAAATGTTCTTTAAAACTTTACTATGAAACTGTTGAAGCTGTTGTAGCTTCTGTCATGCACGGATCTTTCCATGCAATGTTTGAATGCAGTAAAATATCATGTAAGCTGAAGTTATTTGCATTTATGGATGCTAAAAAAATGCAGATATAAAGATAAGCTAAGTTAAAGTTTATTCAGTAATTCTTATACATCTATAAACAAGGTGATAATCTAATTAACACATTATAGGTAAAAGCTTTGATGTTACTTATTACGAAATATCAAAAACAGATTTTAATATACTAAGCATTATACTTTATGATGTCATGAAGTTACAAGACTGGAAATGATGTTAGTTTTACAACTCGAGGCAAGTTGAAGTGTAGGTTCACATAGTAACACATACTTACAAAAACTTTAGTGTTTTATCAAATGACTTAATTTTTTTCATATATTCTTATAATTGTTCCAGTGTATGAAGATTATCATTTCATTTTCTTTGTTTTATAGGTTGCATTTTAATCTCTCCTATTGATTATATAAAAATTGAATTTCCATGTATATATATATATATATATATATATATATATATATATATATATATATATATGTTTTGGTTACTTAAACCGAATAGATTAACTTAATTCTTTTTATAGGAGGTGCTTATCTTTAAAACTAGAAGTTATGGGGTACATTATATAATACTTGAAAATACTCTATCCTAAACATATATGTTAATATATTTACACTTAATCTATGACTACCCCCCCCCCCCACCCACACACACACACACACACACACACACACATTTGTTGTTTTAGGCATCATACAGTTAGAAACAGTTTATATAAAACAGAAGAAAATGGCTTTATGGATTATAGGTGACATGCTAGGAGAGAGCTACAAAACAGCAAAATTACAAATTTTGATTTTGATGTTTCTCTTATAAATTATGGGTCATTTTTCTGGTATCTAAATATTCATGATTTTAATTTATACGGAGTTTTCAGGTTACCAGGAAATCATTCTGATCAATTCAGTTATATTGAAAATTACATTCTCAGAACAATGATAATTACTCAAAGCTTACCAACTTAGAAAAAATAAGCTATGGATAGAATACTTATGATCAGAATTTCATTACTGCCTTAGACACTTGTATGAGCTGGCAGGGGAAGGAGAAAACTGTCACAACTTCATCAGTTCACTTCTCATTGGAAGAGATGGAATATATGCTCAAGTTGCATGCCTCATTAAAAAGTATCTAGAGGAGATTAGAAATCTTTAGGAAATACAGTATTATTAATATTTTAAAATATTTTATGCACAATTTTTTATTTGATTATAACTATATTGGTGTTAATTCAGTTTTCATGTATCTGTAGTAGTTACTGTAACATATTCAAACAGGCTTGCATTTATCACACTGATTTAATTAATTATCAACATTATATAATTGGTACCTCCTTATAAGACAGAGCCAAATTCATTCAATAAAGTCCATTAGAGTTGTTAAGAAAAAGGTAAAATGATAAAATACATGGCAAATTAAGCAAACTCTAAAAACGGAACCCCATTGAACTATATTAATATTAGATGACATGATAAATACCTAAACTAAAATATTCTATTTTCAGAGTATAGATTGCCCACTCAAGTTGAGTCCTTCTGTATTAACATTTAAAGGCAGTTTCAGTTTCCAAATGTCTGATTTGAAATCATCATTTGTGTCACATAGGAAAATTATACTTAATAGAAGACAGTGTCTCACCAATGTTAGGTGATGTAGCTGTTCTTGATAATGTCCTAGACAATAAGTTTAACAAATACCAATTAATCTACCCAGAAATGGACTAAGGTCAGATGGGGCCATGAGTATGGTAAAGTATTGGAAACCCCTGCTTTAGTTATTGCAATAATAAATTGCTTGGCTCCCTCTTCCCAACTCTTATAGACATTGTTCAAATCTGTTAGTGATCATACAAATTTATTTTACTTAACATTGACTGCAGAGTCTTGAAATCATTATAAAGTTTATTGCACTTCTATAGCATAGTCCTAGATGGCTATTAGTAACCAGGATAGCCTTTGAATGAGATTAGAGCTGACATGAGTAAATATGGACTTACCAGATGAAGAAAGCAAATTATGAAAATAAAAAAATATAGAAACATTAAAACAAATAATCATTCATTATTTATATGTTTTATCTGATTGTTTATGTATCTTTCTCAGTTCATTGTGTGTGTATATATATATATATATATATATATATATATATATATATATATATATAAAATACATAATTTACTTTGTTTATAAATCTTATAATTTATTAATATTTAGATAACTTGCTAATTTCCATTGCCTACCCTGATGTGTATTTTTGATTAATTTGATGTCAAGTTCTTACATGACATTAGTGATAATGCATTCTGGTATATTAATATTCTCTTGTTGATAATGTGTCAAAGACATATTGTTCCATATGTAAAATTATATATTCATACGTTGTTGCCTCACAGCAAGAGGTTCTCCTGTTCGAGTCTTGGCTGGAGTGCCTTCTGTATGGAGTCTGCATGTCCTCCCCATGGTCAAGTGGCCTTCGAAAGAAATGCGTGAATGGGCATGCCTTCGCTGAAGGTTGGGCATTGGGCTGGTGACTCAGCACCATAAAAATTGACTGCCAATCATTAGCGGACCGGAGTTCCGCTGTGACGACCCCTAACCAGGAAAAGCCAAAAAGACAAACAAACTAATTTTGTGTTTTCGGGGTCAATTAAAAGTTTTTATCTATATAATCTTTATAAACTATGTCAATATGAAAAATCTGAAATATAGAAAATAATTCTAATCTAATAGAATTAGGAGGAATGTTAATAGAGTCTATATGTTTCTTTGTTTTCATGTGGTTATTTCCTTTGATAAAATGTCATTTTATTATAATTATATTAATATATATATATATTGTTTCACTGTAGGGCTCTCATGACATGATATATAACCTTTTTTTGGTTGGTTAGAGAGAGAGTTAGTCTAGATTTTTTTATCCCTAAAAAGGTTAGGAATTGTAATTATTCCATGTCTAGTTTTATTCTGAATGGAATCTCTTTGTTTTTATTAATGTTTTTCTTTTGTCTGAGAATTTCTTCTTTGTATATTGATTTTGTGCAAGCTTATATTCAAGCTTTTTATATTTTTTTCTTAGAGTTATATTCAACCTTTTTATATTGTTTTTCTTAATGTTATCATATCTAAATTGAATAAAAGTTTCTTTTACTATTTATATTATGGAATTAAACTTATCATTAAATTAAATGTTAATGATTTAAATAACATTAAAAAGAGGGCAAACTACAAAAATATTTAAATTTAAACAATCCTTGTGTTGAATATCTCCTGAGACACATTTTTCTTATGAAAATGGGAATAAATACTGGAAAACTAATAAATATTTATTTTTAGCTTAATCTTCTTTCATATCTAAAAAAGGAGGAGTAGCTATTTTATGGAAAAAGAGATACTAATACCCCATGTTTTATTTAAATATGAGGAAAAAGAGGGTCTGTTTACATTAGTCATTATAAAATGCAGAAATACAATATGGACTCTGGCCGATTTATATTGGTTTCCTGGCATGAAAGTTTAATTAGCCAAAAGGCATCTTGATTATATAATTAATAATTACAAAGGAAATTTAATTCTAGAAGGTGACTTTGATTGTATTTTTGATGATTCTGAATCCAGCTCTTGTAGAAAATATAAATTACTTCCCATTGCTAAATCCTTAAACACTTGGAAATAATATTTTAATATTAAAGGTAGTTTTAGCTTTAAAGATACAAATTCATTAAATGTTACCAATTATTCTTCTAAATATGGTACCCAAACAAGAACTGATAAATTAATGATCTCTCATGACATCATAAATAGAATAATCAATTTCAATATTAATACCTTGGCCACTTTCTGATCATAATACATTAATCTTGAATATAGAAACAGATTTTAAAATGATCATATATTTCTAGAATTCCAACATATTTCACTAAAATTAAAGATTACAAAACATGGCTTCTTAATGAAGAAGATCATTTTTTTGTTGTTCAATAATACTCCTGCCTCTAATTTAGTTATGGCTTGGGACTCTTTTAAAGCTTATATACATATATATATATATATATATATATATATATATATATATATATATATATATATATATATATATATATCTGATAAAACAATATCTTGGTTCAAACATAAACTAAAATAATGGAATAGGGAAATATTGGATATTCAAATAAAATTAAAAGAATGTAAGAAAAATAGAATAAACTAGGAGTCAATAAGGAGGAGATAAAGGCCCTTAATTTCAAACTATAATGAATTATTATCTCATAAAAGTGAATTAGTTTTAGAAAAACTAAAAATAACTTCTTATTTGAGATCTCCTTAACACCTAAAAATATCACAAAAAGAATTAAATTTCAAACAAATATTAATAATATTAAAGAATTAAGAAATCCTTAAACAAATAAGTTAAATTCATATGTTGGTGATGTATTAGAGTAAGATTTAAGCTAAAGGAGGTGCTAGGGGTTGCACACTGTATTCTGACAAAAGTGAGATGAGAAGACACATTCGTTGGTGACAGTTATTAATATATTTATTCATTAGTTTGATCTCAGTCAAGCATCTCAAGTATACACAGTCAGACAAATGGCTATAACTGATGGTCACATCTGTGTGTGTGAGTTAAATTAGTGTATGCAGTTGTTATTTTTATTTTATTGCAGTCTGATATGAAAAGTATACACAGCCAATAAATGTGGCTTTAATAATTGGGAACAGAGGCTATTGGTTCAGTTGTGTCAGGCTGACCATGATATGTGTTATAGCAAATAACATTGCTGTCTCACAGCAGTTGGTTCTATGAGTTTGTGGCTGTCATTTCTTCTGTTTGGAATTTGCATGTACTTCCGATAAGTGTGTAGGTTTTATCCATGTGCTCTGGTTTCCTGTCCTAGACCCTCTGATGAATAATGCACATCTGTGCCCATTTGTGATTTTACTTTCATCTAATCTAACATAGAAGGTAATTATGCAGGGGTGGGGGTGCAGACTCTATTCCCAAATAGGATTAATGCATTCTTACAAGCATTTGTTATCTGTGTTTATTTTGAGCTACTGTGTTGTTAACTTCTAATTTTAAGCTTTACACAATAAGACTGAGTTTCTTTCCTTACTTACAATTTTTGCTCAAGTGCCCCCAGAGCTCTGGCTTATTTTAGTTACTTCCTCCATACTTAAAAGGATAGAAGAAAAAGATGAAAAAGACAAATTCTGATAAAAACATGAAAGACGTAATCAGTCTGGATGATATGGGGCCAGGATGTGAGGGCAAGCAGGGAGGACAATTTACATTGAAGGGCCCATGGAGTCCTTTGTCATTTCACCTAAGACTGGACTTGTTGATTGCATTCAGATATCTGAGGTGTATATAGCCCACAAAATGCCTATAATAAGTGATTACTGAGTCTTTAAAAGAAATTGTATGACCAAGTCTTTTGTTTGATCACAGGTAATGGTCATTGACCTGTTGTAATACAAGCCTACCCCATTCCAATTAGCTGTACTCACTCAGTTGCTTCCTGCATTCTCCCTTACTTTAAAGTCACCACTGGGTTATAGTTCCATCAGCTATTGAGAAACAGTGTCAATTGTGTCACTGTCATGAGTTTCAGAAGACTCCATTGCAGTTAATGATCTTGATAGACAGGTAGGTAAGATCCACCACTTGTTTCTTATTTCATGTGACTGCTTTCTTTTCTGATTTGTTCAGCCTGACATTATCACATCACACATGGTCAACTCTGTACTTAGTTATGACTTGAATCAGTCACAGCATTCACCAGTCTATCACTGACCTCCGCAATTTACAAAGGAAGCATATTTTCTGGCCTTCAGTTTTAAACAGACATATAATTGTTCACCCTTACTCACATAGGGGTGTGTTCATAGATCTCCATTCATCTTTTTTAATTGATACCATACCCTATGTCAACACTGCTATTTCCCATTTGGGTAGGATGACTCTACTGAGTTACCAAATGGCCCAAGGGGACATAGAGGGAAGGGGATATACTTTGCTGTACAAGGAAGAATAGAAGAGCTAACCTGTCTAAAGGTATCTCAGCTAAAGAAATATGTTGAATAACATGTGGCAGAGACCCTATGTAATCTCATATTTGAAAGTGTCTGTGGTGTTCGTCAAGGCCAGTAAGCATAGCTGTTGGCCTGCCAGCCACAATCTTCACAGGTCATCACCATGGTAAATCACTGCAGCAGCACATACCTGCATTCCAAAGGATTAATCACTGCAGCAGCACATGCCTGCATTCCCAAGGATTAATCACTCCAGCAGCACATACCTGTATTCACTGCAGCAGCACATACCTGTATTCCCAAGGATTAATCACGCCAGCAGCACATACCTGTATTCATTGCAGCAGCACATATCTGCATTCACTGCAGCAGCACATACCTGCATTCCCAAGGATTAAAGATGTGGTCAGTGCTGCTTCACTGTTGTTCCATTTTCAGTTGTTAACTCTTTCTCTTTTCTCTTTGGATGGGAAGTCATTCGTTTGTTTGTTTGTTTTGTTTGGTACTTTTCCATTATCAGGGAAACACCATAAATGTGTTAGCTACCTCTTGGAATCCTCAAACAGCTGTTAGCTTCTATTTGTCTGTTAGTATAGGGGGGATTGACAGAAGCTGCATCACTTTTCTGTGTTTTTTTTTTTTTTTGTAAATTACATCTCAATTATGAAGTGGTTGGCCAACAGACATACAGAGGCTAACAGCGAGGATTCCGAGTGTCAGCTACCACATTTATGGTGTTGTCCCAATGGAGCTTCATCACTTCTTTGTGTTTTTCTTTTGTACTTTACATTTGTAATAGGGACTAGCACCGCCTCATCTCTCTGCAGTTTAAAATAGCTACAGGAGACATTAGAAGTGGTGCTTTTGGAAAATCTCCCACAGATGTTAGCCCTGAACCGGTTTATTTGAAGTGGCAGCTACTATGTTGATACTATTACCTTGACAACGGTAACAATAGCTTGCAGATATGGATGAACAGAGATATGCTTCCTGAAGCAAAGGCATTTCATTTCAGCAACTGTGTGACTTAAAATTATCTTTTCAGAAAATGTTATAATACCGGCACACTCAAAAAGTCATGTCAGTATGTATATAGTATGCTTAGAATGGCAGCTGTAATGGAGAACATTGGACACTGCATTAATATCAGTATACAACTTTTGTTCAGGTTTTTTTTTTACATCCAGAAAAAAAAGTTAATGCTGCTGATGTGGGAGTTTATTTCATGCAATTAACAGTTAAACTTCGTACGACAGTCGCATCACAGCTTATGTGTAACTCATTGCATGCGCATGCTGCCGCATTACAGCTGTTGCCCCGATAGCAGAAAAGTACCGTTTGTTTACTAGGAGAGTGGGTTGGTACAGAATCCCTTTCAGCAACTTCCTGGGCCAACTTGCAAGTAATGGTAGTTACTATATGAAACTTGCTTAACATGTAGATTTCTGTTTCATTTTAACATAATATAATTAAATAAGCAGAATACAGGTTTACATATGTGAGATATGTCATACATATAAGAACACATAAGTAATATCCTGTCAGTTTCCATATGGCCAGTTTTTTTTTCCCCAGGAAGTATGGGTGTAGAGTTCAAGGTGGTCTGTCCCTCATAGCTTTCAACTAATCAGGGGCAAACCTCAACAGTATCGGGGACAAGTCCAGAAATAATCAGGGACTCCTTTCAAATATTAGTATTATTAAACTTGAGATGTTGACAGAATAAGAGGATGTGAATTAATGTACACTTTCTGAAGTAAAAATGTGTATAAGTCTAATTATCGTCATTATTTATTGTGTCATTCACCACACTTTCTCCAAAATTCATGAATTTTAAGAGGGACAGAGCTAAAATTTGAGTGAAAATCAAGGATGCTCCAGAAAATCAGGGACAGCTGACATGTATGCCTCTACCCAATACTGAATGTTTAACTGGCATCATTTCAGCTTTAAAATAGTAATGGATTATCCTGTTTAATCATAGTGCACTCCAACAAAAGACCAGGTTGCATACCTTGGCCATTTCACAGTATTGATAGATCATTTTATACATAGACGCGAATGTGTGTGTGTGTGTGTGTGTGTGTGTGTGTGTGTGTGTGTGTGTGTATATATATATATATATATATATATATATATATATATATATATATATATATATGTATATAAGTATTTTTTATGCAGTCAGTGAGTGCACTTCAGACTGAGACAGAGAAAATAATTTTCATAGGAACCACAGACTTTACTTTCACAATTTCTGCATTGAAACTGTTTCTTGCACCACTGTCCTGTCAGGAAACGAACATAACACTGCAGCTGTGTAACAGTGATGACTAGAAATATTTTCCATGGGTGTAACAATGTCTGCAAATTTTTATGATTCTTCACTGTGTAAATCATTAACCACATAGATATGATACAGCATTAAACTCCAGATTAAAGAAACAGCTTGTTTATCTGTAATGGGGTAATTTCACTCTATTGACGTCACCTCACTAATAATTACTTAAAAGGCAGAAGCTCCCCAGTACATAGTAGGCAGCATATTGGGTTAATATGCCAAGAAATGCACAAAAATGCCAAATCAAATCTTGTATAGGTAGCTGTAAGGAAGGTAAACATTGTTTGTAGAATGTTCTGCTCAATCTATTTCCAGTCATTTTGCGGGCACATTAGCAATAACAAGGAATGTATTTTCCTAAATTTAGACAGTTTAACCATCTTGGCTGGCCACAGGGTACTGATCCATTCGAAACAATAAGATGTTTAAGATTTTTGGCAAACTCTAAATGTGTTAGCTTCTCACGAAAAAATGTGTAATTTCTACAATTTATTTATCCAAACCAAGCTACAAATTATAACTGCACACAGAACAAATATGTCTGCCCTTTCTCTTATAGCCACTTTGTTCCAGACCGTGTGGATGAAGCTTAGGACCCTCCTTCCTAACACAAAATGATTTTAATTGGCACTACTTCATACCTGTAGTGAGCACATGGATTAAGTTCTGAATTCATAACTGATACCTGCCAGACAACCAGTCTGTATACCTTTGCCAACAATAAATCATTCTGAGCTTGTTTTAATGATCAAAGCGCTAGTCACTGGAAGGTGTTCAAATGAAAATCTGCAAAATGCAATTTGATTCAGTGCTGCTTGAAGTCTGATAAGGCCTTTTTTACATTGTAACTGACTGCTGTTTTCAGGGCCATAGTCAGGACTTTTGAAATTCTACACCACCTTCCAGAATGAAGCCTCCTTCTTCAGAGGAGTCTCTAGACATTGAGAAAATCCAGGAATGACAGGGTTAAGGGAAAAAATAGCCATCTGGCAATCTGAAAAAAAGCCATATAACAAAAGTATGTAAATGTTATCAGTAAGCATGTACATTTTTGCTTTTTAATAAAATTCTAGCACATCTCAGTACAAAAATAATTAAATTACTTCTAAAGAAGTGAACTTTGAGGAGTACATGGTATATGTGTGGCTACACTCACAAATTGTTGCTGTGTTTATTGCACTCATTTTTTATCAAACAATGAGGAGGTCACCACAGTTAAGCGGAAGTATTCACTAGAATTCTTTTCTGTGGGTGTAACGATGCAGCAAGTTCTGATTTTCTATGTCAGTAGTGGTAATCAACAACCACATCAGTGCTTTTAACTCCAGATTAAAGAGCAACTGTATCTATTCATGATTAATTGCACTCAGTTGAACTCACTAATAGCTACACAAAAACTGTAGACTTCTCAATACATCTGACATGGCATGGGAAAACACCAATCCTCGAACCATATAATAAATTATCACATGCAGGTTTTACAGGTATGGTCATGTTGTCATACTGAGTCAGTACTTGCACCAATGCGATCAAATGTTCCATCTGTGAAAGGCCATATCAACATATTTTACTTGCAGTCTTCAGTCCTCTCAAGTAGTTGCTAAAACAGATACAGCCTTGTTGCTGATTTCAGGAAGAGTATGGAACAGTAATTTATAAGTCCAAGGAGGATCCAACTTGTGCCATCATTTTATAAAGTATCAAGTACTGAAAACTGTATCTTTTTTCTTTTGCCTTTTTGCAACAAATTGAGCATAAACACAGACTTGTAATTAAAATCAGTGATCACTTACATTTTCTCAAGAGTTCATACTGTTCATCTGTTTCAGCACTATCTATTTATTCCCAAGCCTTCCAGAGCTTGCTAAGTCTTCAGGATGCCTCATAATACCTGGACACTGGTTCTTTGCAATACATGCAATATATGCAGTGCTGAAGAAATTCTAGACACCAAGATATAGGGTCATAGGTAGGTACTAGGCTATTGGCCCTAGGGCCCATGCAAGCCTAGCCAGAAAGGTGCCCTGGCTTTCACCACCCAAGAAAATTATTTTCCTGTGCCCCTGTCGAGCAGAGCTGCAGAGGTGATCCTGGGGGTGAATTTCCTATTTCCCATCCAGTCATCAAGATTTTTCTTGAAGAGTGCTAATGAGGAGCTTTGTTTGATATAGATAGGTAGTTTGTTCCAGAGTATGGGAAGTCTCTGAGACAGGAATCTATCCCTCCAGCATGTTCTGTTTATTATGATGACAAGGTTTAGGTCCCTAAAGCATATAGCTTGGAGGGATTGGGATTTCATTAAGTTGGAGCATGTCCAATAGCTCTGGGTTTGACATAGCTTTGTATGTAAGGCAGAGATCACTTCTGAGTAGGCAATATGCGACGGAGTAAAGCTGGAGTTTTTTGAGATGGTCTGCGTAGGGCATCTGTTTGAGGTCAGTAATCCTCTTTGTGAGGTATTTCTGTGGTCTTTCCAGTTGTTGTAGATGTCCTGTGAGGTACATACCAAAAGGGGCATTGTACTCTATAATGGGTCTAATGAGTAGAGGGGAACAATGACCTATTTTTTCCTGGATGAGAAACCTTTTGTGATGAGGTGTGCCACGTAGAAAGATTTCCTGACAACTGTGGTGATGTGATTATCAAAGGAGAGACTACTGTCCACCTGTGTCCCAAGGTCTCTTATCACACTTTCAGTGTTAAGTAGACTACCACCTATGTGGTAGCTCATGGATGCAGAGTTTTTACCAAAGGGGATGACAATGCACTTTTTGGCATTGAACTTGAGGTCATGGATTTGACACCCAGAATCTGTCTCAGTGAGGCCCTTTTGTAGGATGTCCATATCATTAGGAGTTTCAATTATGGCTCCTAGTTTGCAGTCATCTGTGAACTTCATTGGCCAACGACCTTCTGTGTTAGCCTGTACTTCATAAAAAGGAGATATCAAACAGGAGAGGACCCAGGCCTGAACCCTGTGGTGTTTCACTTGTCATTGGTCTGAAGTCAGATTTGGAGTCTGCTACTTTCACAGTGTGGGTTCTGTCAGTGAGCCAGTTGGCATCTTGTCTGTGACATAGATTTATACCTAGTAGTTTAGTGAGTTCTATAATAATTCCAGAGGGATGGTGTCTAAAAGCCTTGGCGAGATCTAGATATAGCACTGAACCTATCTGCCCTTGTAGAGTTTGTTTATGGCAGGGGACCACCAGATTGACTTACTTTTTTTGGAGGATAGCATCTTGGTTCTGTTAGGGATAGCACGATCCATGCACTCATGTAAGTGCTTATAAAGTGCATTTGTGTAGGATTCAGCAGTCGTACCTCTATTGTCCATCTGCATGGGTGTCGTGAAGTTTGCCACTTTTGTCTTAAGAAGCGTGAAGTTGGCTTTGGAGAAATTTTTTTACGGTGGTTTCCCTAATGGGGGGTGGGGGCAGGATGTGGATGTCTAGGGTGATTAGCTTGTGGTCGGATCTGACCAACGCGGAACTAATCTCTGGTGTGGGACACTGGTCGCCCATGTTGGTAATGACCAGGTCTAGGATATTGCTGCCCCTGGTGGGAGTGTGGATAAGTTGATCCAAGGCATTGGAATTTATTAATTCCAGAAAATGTTGAGCAAAAGAGTTGGTACATGAGTAGTTTTCCCAGTTAATGGTGGGGTAGTTGAAATCGTCCATTATTAGGGTGTTGGGTTGTACCCTAATATTTTCCAGTGTGTCAAGAAATGAGGAGTGAGAATCCTGGGGCATGGTGGGGGATGTGTAGCAAGTTACAATTTGGATTGCAGTCTTGCCCAGAGTTAGTTCCACTTGGATAATCTCAGATGCATTATGCTGAGCAACTAGCCTGGAGGTGTGGATATCTTTAATGAATATGGGCATGCCTCCACCTTTAGTGTTTCAGTCCATGTTAGGTGGCCAAAGGCATATTATAAATTATAGCCTGGTAATGCAGGGGTGCTCTCTGTAGTCTTGAACCAGGTCTCTGTCACTGCATCGATGTCGATGTTCTCCATTTTAAGGAGTGCCTCGAGTGAATGCATTTTGGGAATGTTCTTCCAGTTTTAATAGTAAGCCTGTATGTCATAACTCAGTCTTGTTAAATTATTCAACTTCTGCTGTAGAAAGCCTAGCCCTGTGGCATAGAGAGATAAAGCCCTAATTGCACCCAGATGACCCAGGTTCAATTAGTGTCCTTGGGCACTGGGTGGACTACTGGGCAGGGGAGGATGGGATTGATCAGCAAATTCCATCTCACCTATCCTGATGATGGGGGAAGCCTGGATTTCTGTAATCGTAACAGTAGGAAGAGTCTGAAGAGCTCTGCTGGAAGTGGTGTGCCTGCTGTTCAGGATAATGTGCATGATGAAAAACTAGCATGCAATTCCCAGAGGCAGCCATTGCGGAGACCACAAGGTTGCTGTGTGGTGGTGAATTAGGGGCATACTTCCTGGCTGCAGTATGACAGTGCACCAGTGTCCTTCATCTCCTCAGTGGACCAGAACATGGGTTGGGTAGAGCCTGGATGAGGCTAAAGCAGGTCCAGCAAACCTGATGAATGAGGAGAGGAGCTTGTGACAGCTCAAGCAGGATGCTGAACTTATCTTGCTTTTAGATATATGAGTATTATTTTCTTGCAGCAAGGATATTGTTTTAAGTGATTTTACTATGCCATTATCTTTCTGAAAGATATGTTCACATTTCTGAGCAGGTTTCCTAATTAAAAAAAAAAAAGAAACAGAAAGACATGCAGACGAATCCCCACTGTATCCAGAAAAACTGATCCAGGAATTTGGTTAAAAATAATCCACTTTAATGTGATTTTACATAGTAATACAAGTTGTTGAGTGCTTTCGTCCCTTCTGCTGCAGGGACTTCATCAGAAGTTTGCTTATAAAATACTTGTATCTGTCTGAATTCAGCAGCTCGTTTCTGTTGTTTTGGAGTTTTTTCCTCTGTTCCTTGAGTGTTTGGTTGTTGAGAACATTTCTGAGAGATCAGCTAAGAAAGCCTTCCCTTTAGTCTCTTAAAACTTAAATTATCTTCTGTTTAATATCAAACCACTCACGTGCACATTGCAAACTTCAAATTATTAATCCTTTTTTTCATCTTATTTTTAAAAGCTGTAATTTCTATTAGGTTATCAATCACTGGTGAGCCTAGAACCTGCTTCTCAGGAATCATCGTGGCATTATTATTTCTGTGTCACTCCTCATGAGAGAAGGAGCAGAGGGACATTATTTCCTAACATCATTCCTGGTGACTGGAAAACCTGACCATTGCTTCTTAGGAGTCAGCATGAGATTAATGCTACTGTCTCACTCCTGGTGAGAGAAGGAGCAGGGAAGCATTGGATCCTGCTGATCTCTGATAAAGCAGTGTATAGGGGACCTCACTGAGTAGCCTGGTTGCAATTTTGTTGAGAACCTCTTTAATACTTTTGTGCAGCTTGGTTTTTGCTGCATGCAACTAAGAGAAGGTATATGAAGTGTACTTGACTCATCAATACCTAGCTAAATACTGTTGCCTATCTTGTATATCAAATGAGACACTGCGGCACCGTGATGGGTTCAACTTGTTTATTGTACATAAACAAATCAAGAGCTGTAACTGGAACATAATATTAAAGCTAACTGACAAACTCATTACTTGAAACACACTTGCATGTGTATCTCCATTCATGCCTGGATTCACTCTTCCTGACTATACAAAATGGCACTGCTCCTGCACATGCTCAGTAACTTATATGCACTTGCTATCTAGCTACAGTGGCTGACTAGGTACAATAGACACAATGATCAGTATACTCCCTCTTTGATTTGTTCGACGTGCAATAGGAGGAAAAGATATTTTTCTCAAGCTAGGTATTACATCAACATATAACAACAAATCAATTCAAGTCCAAGTTGCTGTGTATCTTGAAATGGGTTTGGAAATTTTACCCAATCTGGTTACATAAAAACTTTGACTGGGTTTAGCAACAGGAACAGTCTCTGGGGAGTCTTTTACAATTGGAATTTTGGGGATTACATTAGGATTATTTGAAGAAAGTACACTGTCCTCTGGAATTTGAGCAAGTGTAGAGTCACTGTGAGAAATGGAGTCTCTGGCACAGGCAATCTGCTGTGTCACTGGTTCAGAGACTGGCAATGTGTCTTCGATTCCTTCTGAAATCCATTCCATCAGATTCTATGATGTAAGATCTCAGTTCTTCACAAAGGTTTTTGACAATACCCACTTGGTCATATCCTTTAGATGTTTACATTCTCATGACTTCTCCTTGTCTTAATGGTCTAAGAGGTTTACTGGACTTATCATAGGACAACTTTTGTGACTGACATTTTCTCAAAAGTTGAGCCTTGACCATTCTGTTGCTCTTTGTATTTGGTACTAACAATTGTCTACTGATCAGTAAAGTTGTTTTCATCTGCATGGACATCAATCTCTGAGCAGATGCACCAAGCAAGTTATCTCAAGGAATGTTTCTGAGATTGAGTAAGTTAAGAAAAAACATCAGTACCATCTCTCTTGGATTTCTGCAACAAACATTTCACACTTTGAACTGCACGCTCATCTAATCCACTGGACTGTGGATACTCAGGACTACTAGTAACATGGACAAAGTCCCAAGACTCAGCAATAGTCTTGGACTGCTGACTTGTATTGGGTTCATAGGTTGGTACTAGGCTATCAGCCCTAGGGCCTATACAAGCCTAGCCATTGTAAACTGTGCACCATTGTCAGAAATGACTTTGTGTGGACTACCATGGACAGAAATTGGCTCTTCAATGTCGTAATGACAGTTCTGGATGTTAAGTTAGGAAGAAGGTCGATTTCCAAGAAATTCAAGCAAGAGTCTACTAACACCAAGAAATTCTGACCATTCCATTTGAAAATATCAGTAACTGTCGACCATAGTAATTCAGGAATCTGGTTTAGGTGAAGTGGTTCTTTTTGTTGGTGCGATTCAGTACTATTGCAAATTGAACATGCTAGAGTTTCCTACTCTATATCTTTTGACATAGAAGGCCAAAATCCTATGCCTATTGCCCTTCTTTTGGCTGAATCAGTACACGGGTGACCACAATGCTAAATGTTGATATATTCCTGTTGTAATGCTGTAGGAATTACTACTTTAGCACCTTTCATGATGATTCCATCTTCCATCATGAGCTCATCTCTCCAAGTAAAATACTTCTGTATGTCAAGTGGTACACTGATTTGACTTGCTGGCCATCCTTGACTGATAAAATGTTTCAGCTTCTGGAGAATTTGATCTGAGGCTGTGTGATTTCTGATTTCTTCAAGACATGATGATGAAAAATGTTTGACTTCCATGACTTCAAAGTCTGCCATCTCATTTACATGCTGCTCTGTTGTTTGTCTGGGTGCTCGCAACAAGGCATCAGCAAGGTAGAGATATCTGCCTTTGTACAGACTATACTGAAATTGTACTTTTGCAATATTAACATCATGCATTGCAGGCATGCTGGGGCTGTATGTACTGGCTTTTTCAGAATTGTTACTAGAGGTTGGTTATCAGTCTCTATTTGAACAGTTTTTCCATAAATATAATCCTTTAACTTTGATCTTGTGAACACTACTGCCAAAAAAACTCTTTTTCAATTTGTGGATACTACATTTCAGTTTGGGTTAAAGTTCTGGACACATAGGCTACTGGTATGCCTTCTTGAAGACATACTGCACCAAGATCATACTTTGAGGCATCATACAAAAGAGTTACAGGTTTGTGAACATCATAATATCTCAGTGTGGGTGGACTGGCTATTTTCTGTTTCAGAACATCAAATGCTCTTTGATGTTGTTCCAGCCCGGACCAGTTTACATTTTACGTGTCAGGTCATATAAGGGTACTGAAAGCTAACTCAGGTCTGGGGTGAACTTTCCTAAATAGTTGACCATACCAAGAAAACATTGCAAAGATGTGACATTTTCTGGAAATAGCAACTCAAGAATTGCTGCTTGCTTAAACTGATCTAGTTTTAAGCCAGAACTGGTAAACATATGACCTACATAAGTAACTTTTTCCATTTGAATTTACATTTCTGAGGATTCAGTTTAAGATTTACTTCACAAGCACAGTCTAGAACTTTCTTGAGGTTTCTATTATGTTCATCTTCGCTATTGCCCCCCAACAATAATGTCATCTACAATAATAGCACATGGATAACCAGGACAACATTTGTTCCATCACACATTGAAATACTTCATTGGCAGAATTTATCCCAAATGACAGTCTCAAGAGTCTGTATCTTCCAAATGGTGCACTGAAAATGGTTAACAAAGAAGATCTGTGATCCAGTGAAATTTGCCAAAAGGAACTTTTCGCATCTAAGACTAAGAAAACAGTGGCATTTGGCATGACAGTGGCTACTTCTTCAACTGTGTGCATTGGTTGATGAGGACACTTAAGTGCTTTGTTTAAGTCTCTCGGATCAATACATATTTGAATATCATTGGAGCTTTTCTTATAGGTTCATAGGTTCATAGGTAGGTACTAGGCTATCTGCCCGGGGGCATTTTTGAGCTTAGCCAGAGTGTGTCGGCTTTTGCCACCCCATTGATTAATTAACTGAGCCTCTGTCAAGCAGAGCCAATGAAGGGATCCCAGGGGTGTATTTTCTGTTACCCATCCACTTGCCAAGGCTTCTCTTGAAGAGTGCTAGTGAGGGGCTCGGCCTAATTTAGTTAGGAATTTTGTTCCAAAGCATGGGGAGTCTCTGTGACAGGAATCTATCCCTCCAGCATGTTCTATTTATTGTTGTGGTGAGGTTTAGCTCACTAGAGCGCATGGCTCTCAGTGAATTGGATTTCTTTAGGTGGAGCATGTCCATCAATTCTGAGTTGGACATGGCTTTGTAAGTCAGGCAGAGATCATCTCTGAGTAAGCGATATGCCACTGAGTACAGCTGGAGTTTTTTCAGTCGGGCTGCATAGGACATATGTTTGAGGCCAGTAATCCTCTTGGTGAGATGCTTTTGGGGTCTTTCCAGCTGCTGGAAGTGTCTTGTGAGGTACATCCCAAATGGGGCATTGTACTCTATGAAGGGTCTGATGAGTGATGAGTAGAGGGGCACTATAACCTCTTTATTTCTAGATGTGAACCCCTTAGTAATTAGATAGGCCACATAGAATGATTTTCTAACTACTTTGGCAATATGATTGTCAAAGGAGAGATTACTATCCTCCTGGGTCCCCAGATCTCTTATTACCTCTTCTGTATTAAGGGGGCTGCTGCCTATGTGGTAATTCGTGGGTGTTTTATTTTTCCCAAATGGGATGACTATGCATTTTTTGGCATTTAGTTTGAGGCCATGACTTTGACACCAGGTGTCTGTCTCAGTAAGGCATTTTTGAAGGATGTCCATGTCAGCCGGAGAGTCAATTGTTTGCAGTCATTGGCGAACTTGGTTAGCCATAGTCCTCCTGTGTTTGCTTGTACTTCTAAGAAATATATGCCGAACAGTAGGGGTCCCAGAACCGAGCCTTGTGGGACACCACATGTGACTGGTTTAGAGTTGGACCTGGAGCCTGCTATTTTTACTGTGTGACTTCTGTCTGTAAACCAGTTGGCAACCCATCTAGTGATGTAGGAGTTTATGTTCAGGCTGGTGAGTTTTTCTATAATACCTGAGTGAAGAATGGTGTCAAACGTCTTGGCGAGATCAAGGTACGCTGTGTGAACCACCTTTCCCTCATCTATGGCCTTGGTGACTGTCTCGAAGAAGTCAACCAGGTTTAGTAGGCATGATCTGCCCTTAACAAAGCCGAACTGGGTTGGGTCAAGTGTTTGGAGGTTCCCAATGTCTTTGTTAATGAGTTCCATGATGATGCACTCCATAGCCTTGCAGACCAGTCTAGTCAGGCTTATGGCACGATAGTTACCAGGGTCAGTTGTGGCCCCTCCTTTGTGGAGCGGAATAACTGTTGCTGTGTGCAATTCTATGGGCACGTAGCCTGTGGAGAGGCTGAGGCTGAACAGCGTGTTTAGGTGGGGGGTTAGTTCGTTCTGTAGTTCGTGCAAGACGCAGCCTGGGACACCATCTGGCCCCATTGATGCTGTGTTTTTGGCTTTTGAAAGGGCTGTTTTCACCTGTGCTTCTGTGATTTCTGGGACACTACACTTTTCCGGTATTGTTGTGGGCCCTTTTGAAGGTGAGAGGGAGGTGAAGTTTGCACTGAATCTATCTGCTGGGATGTTGGCAATATCAGTAGGTTCAGTATATTTTGTGCATTTTGCACTAGCTCAGAGCATATCTGTGAGTTGCCATTTAGATTCTTGACATAGCTAAAGAAGGCTTTGTGGTTATCTTTCGAATCCTTGGCTATTTTCCTTTCGAAGTTAGCCTTGGATGATTTTATGAGGGATCTTAGTTTCTTACTGATACTGATCAGGGATGTCTTTCCTTCTTGGGATTTGCTTTTTTCTGAACTAGTTTCCTCCTTCTGTTGTATAACCTGTTTATGGCAGGGGTCCACCAGACTGGTTTCCTTCTCTTAGGGGAGTGAGTCTTGGTCTTGCTAGGGATGGCATGATCCATGCATCCTTGAAGGTGTGCATAGAGTGCAATTGTAAAGGATTCTGCATCTTGGGCAGTGTTATCCTTTAGCGTGGGGGCTGGGAAACTTATCACCTCTGCCATAAGTAAGGTGAAGTTTGCTTTAGAAAAGTTCTTCACTGTGGTTTCCTTGGCTGGGGGTGGTGGTGGGGTGTGGACATCCAGGGTGATTAGTTTATGGTCTGATCTAACCAGTGACAGGTTGACCTCTGGTACGGAACACCTGTCGCCCATGATGGTGATGACTAGGTCTAATATGTTGTGGCCTCTGGTAGGGGAGTTTACCAGCTGATCCAGGGCATTTGAGTTGATAAATTCCAGGAAGCGCTGAGACTGGGAGTTTGTACTCAAGTAGTTTTCCCAGTTAATGGGAGGGTAATTGAAATCGCCCAGTATCAGGGTGTTCGGTAAGACCTTCATGTTTTCCAGTGTCTCCAGAAAGGCAGATTGGTGGTCCTGGGTCATGGAGGGTGATCTGTAGCAGGCCACAATTTGCATTGCAGATTTGCCTGATATTAGTTGCACATGGATGATCTCAGAGGTATCATGCTGCGCCACTAACCTGGAGGTGTGAGTATCCTTGATGAATATAGATACACCCCCTCCTTTTGTGTTTTGGTCTGTGTTCTGTGGCCGAAATGTGTGGTATGAGTTGTAGCCCAGTAGTGCTGGAGTGCTCTCTGGAGCCTTGAACCAGGTTTCAGTTACTGCACAGATGTTGACATTCTCCAAACATAGGAGTGCTTCGAGTGCATGCATTTTGATATTTAAACACCTGGCGTTGAGTAGCATAACCCTCATTTTTTTACTTGTGATGTTTATGGTGGTGGGTTTGAATTTTGAGCCTTGCCTAAAAAAGGCAATATGGGGGCAGCAAGAGCTTTGGCCAGTATTCGAAAGCCAAGGGGTGAAAGGAGCAAACCATCTCTTGCGAAGCAATGCGGCTTGTCGAGCATGTCATACCAGGCTGACAGACACTGGATCCCCTTTGAATGACACCAGAAGCTTAGCCAGTTGTTGAAATTGATAATTTTTTCTTTATACTGAGGTATCATTCTTGTTGAGGGCAGGATGCTACTCAGGGTCAGGGTCATACCCGCCTGGGCTGCATGATCAGAGAGCCCTTCCATGTCTCTTTTCATGTAGTCCAGGGAGGTACATTTCAGGTCATTCACACCAACATGAACAATGACAGAGTCATATTTGTACTTGTTCTAGAGTGACGTGAGTGCTTGTATTATGTGGTGGATTCTGGCTCCCGACAGGCAACTAACAGTAACCTTCTCCTTGTCCAGCCTAGTGAGTGGGGGGTCAGTGTGCCTGACTGTTGAGTTGCCTATTACTAGTGTGTTAGGTGTGTTATTTCGCCTTAAGGGCTGTGATTGTGCGGCACATTGATTTTGTGTTTTATGTGTTGTCTGGTTTGTGATGGGAGGTGTAGGTTTTGTGGGTGTCTGCTTTGGAGCTCTCTGATGCTTTTGCAGGTTTTTATTTAGAGCCTCCGAGTATGATTTTGTGTATTTATGTGTATTTTTTGCCAATGCTGGTTTAGTAGGTCTATGTGAGGCTGAAGGTGTGGTGCAAGTGTTAACCTTCTCCTCATGACTGTCTGTTCCATTCTTGGGTGGCGAGACATTAGCCTCCAGTTTGGCTATATAATTGCATCTCTTGTATATGTTAGTGTTTTGTGGTAGGAGGAGAGGGCTGTGATGTACATGAGGCAGTTGTAACATTGCCTCAGGATACCCAGATTCACCAGCTGGACTGGAGAGTACACCTGAAATTGCCCTTGGTCATGCCTGAATAGTAGGGTGAGCTGCTTAGTCGCTTGATTGGTGAGGGGTGGATAAAGAGCCTTGCCCTGCTTGGAAGTCAAGTGTCGGGGTATATTAGTGCTTGCTATTAGGTCTGAGCAAGTGCTGGACTGTAGAATGCTTTTTGAGTGCTTAGGGTGAGAGTTAGACTAGTTTCAAGTGAAAAACTGAAGAGGAGACTTAGTGGAGCTGGGAATAATTTAACCCTAGCTAACCAGTGCTGCCTGGCGCACAAATCCATGCAAACGTGGTTTTTAATCTACTAACTTCTGGGCTGGAACCACTCCTCCAGGGACAGATGGCTGCTCAAAGTTCCCCTCTTTCACAGGTGAACAGAGAAACTTCCCTCTATTATGAGCTACAACCATGGAGGATACCCATTCAGTCGGTTCTTTTGCTGGAGTAATTACACCCAAATTCACCATTTTTATCAAGTGCTGCTTTTACTTTGCCTTGCATTGCTACCAGAATCTTCCTTGCTGATCTGACAACTGGGCTTATTTCATGGTTTAACTTCATGGAGTATGTAACTGGAAGTTTGCCAAACTTTTCTCTGATATTCAGACTTATATGGCGGACCTCTTTATTAAATGAAATCAGTCCCATTCTCAAAATGTCTTTGAGGCCTAACAGTGACTGCACGTCTTTTGACTATGTAAACCTGCAAGTCATAGCTGTTTCCAGCAGAATGGCATGAAAGCACTACTGCATCATCAGCTTGGATCTTTTTGCCACCATAAGCAACTAGTTTTGTGCATGTTGCTTTATCAAGTTTCTCACCAGCTCTTACTTTAGCAAACATTTGTGCTGATATAGCATTGACTTGGATCCAGTGTCTACTTTAAGCTCTACAGGTTTCCCATTAATGCAAACAGTACAAAATAGTTCACTATTTGCTGCCAACCAATAATCTACAATGTTAACTGTTTCATCAATCACAGAGACACCATTAACATAGAAAGTTTGCATGCAGCTCTTTATCTGATCTACTTGCTTCTTCGTATGATATCTTTTAATAGAAGTATGTGCCACTTTAAACTTCCAAAGTCTTTTGAAATGATTCCACTTTTTACATTTGTGACATTGCTGACCAAAACATAAGCACTTTTCTCATTTAGGTTCATGACTGCCTCCACAATTATGACAATTAACAATAAGGTTGTTTGTTGTGACCTCATTCAGTTTACAGTAAAAGTTGGGAGGTGCCACATTCTTTGGTTTATATTTCTTTTCCATCTTAGCTTTATGTTGTATACTATCAACATTCACAATGGGAGACCCTGCAAGCATGTGTTTCTAATTTGTAAGCATATTCGTATGCTTTTCTGTAAGCTCATATATTTGACAAATCTCAATGGCTTTGCTCAATGTTAAATCACTGTCTCACAGCAAAATCTTTTTCACTGCATCATTATTAACACCACACACACAGGCCTGTCTTTTATCAACTCATCTCTCAGATCACCAAATCTGCACATTTTTGCTTTATTTCTTAAGTCAGTAGTATATGCTGCTATAGTTTCACCAGGCTTTTGATTTCTTGTGTAAAATATGTGCCTTTCCATTGTAATATTCATTTGAGGATTACACATTTCTCTAAATGTACGTTTCAAACACTCAGGGTCTTCCCGCGTTTCAACCTGTATCAATCACAATATGGCAATTCTCCCCCACCCCTGCATACATGGCAGGTGCATACACAAATGAAAGTTCCCTCTCAATGGCTTCCAAGCCAGGTAATTTAAGAAGTATGAATGCTCTTGTACGTGCATCTTTATCAGAAAATGCAATCTGTATGAAAATATATTCTTGCTCAAACACTTGTTAATTCTCAATAATATTATTATCAAACACCTGCAGTCCAGGTCTGCAAAATCCCTCTGCCATAACAACAAAATTTGTTTAAATATAAGCATAGACAAAGTACTTGTAATTATGCTCAAATGCACAACAATCTTTCTGAAAAGGCTTCTCTTTAACACTGCAAACATTGCGAACACTCCGGACACTTCAAATACTTCAAAATGCTTTAGTTAATTTGAAAAAGTAGTACATTGCAAAAAAAAAAGTGATCATTTTAGCCTTTGCATACATTTAAACAATTTCTGAAGTGTTTTAAACATTTCTGTAATTATTTAGAATACTTTTATCAATATGTCGCAATTTCGGATATTTCATTTATCTCGAAAGTTTTGAATGCTTTGCCACTTATTCAGTAACTAAAACATCATTTAAACGAGGTTAAGTACCTTTGAATAACCACTGGCTTGTTTGGGAGTTGGCTCCTGCATATTCCTCCAGTTTTAACTGTGTGCCTCATGGTTTGCGAGTTGCTTCACTTCGGATCCCATGCTGACACCATTTAACCGTCACATGTCTCGTTTATCAAATGAGACACTAAGGCACTGTGATGAGTTCAAGTTGTTTATTGTACATAAACACATCAGGAGCTGTAACTGGAGCATATATTAAAGCTAACTGACAGACTCATTACTTCATACACACTTGCATGTGCATCTCCATTCATGCCTACATTCACTTTGGCTGACTATACAAAATGGAACTGATCCTGCACATGCTCAGTAACATATATACACATGATATCTAGCTACAGTGGCTTACTAGGTACAATACACACAATGATCTACAAATACTACTATTCAGGAAGCAGCTAGTGCTACTTTTTGCTTACAGTACGAGAAGGAGCAAAGTGCAATTTAAATCATTCTAGAGTACTGTTTTTTTCCACAACATTCAAACTGTTGAATTCTGTATTCCTGCCTATTTTAAGTGTTTGCTGCTTGGGTTACTGTGTAAGTTGGTTATTTCCTATACCTTCTGCTTGGATTAGTGTTTAAGGTGATTATTTACTGCATTTCCAGGCTTTTAGCGAATTAAAGTTGGAAGGGTTAGGTCTGTTCTTTAGTAACAGTGGAGAGTAACCTGGTCTCTTTCTGTGTTGAAAATCAATTAGGAAAACTTAAACTGTGCTAATTTTGATTTACCAGAGGGCTATTTTACTTGTTTAGTGTTTTTCAGAGACTGTAAGAAGGCATCACGATTGCATGAGCTTGGCATCGCACAGTGGTGGATAGTGGTATCCTGTGTGGATGCAGGCATGTAGAATTAGAATTTTGCTGTAAAGCTACTTCTGACATTTCCTCAGTACTTAGCTGCACAAATAGCATCTAATTTACACATTAAGGAGCACCACCCCATGAGTTGTCTTACTTTTAATTTTTAACCAAGCCAGGCAGCTGTAAACCTCTCTTGTACCATCCCCTTGTAGATCACGTAGTAAGGATCTGTAACCATGAATTTGCACTTTCCTACCATTTCTGCAGCCACTTTGATGAATATGGGCATCCTGAGGCAATGTAGCAATCATCTCATGTTTACTGATGCTCACCTAATTCTTAAACAACCTGACATCGCATGTGAGAGGGGTAGTTACTCAATGTCACTGGAGGCAAGGCTCTCAAATACAAACAGGTTGCCAGAAACGTATAGACTACACCCACCATACATAATATGGACCAGACACATAGACCATAAATGCTGAGGCTCTTAGAAGTAATCTTCCTAAACCTCAATGGCCTCCCAGACATGGCACTTGCAATAAGTATCCTCACCAACCTCAAAAGCACTTTACCAAAACAACACCCCACCATGACACATGGAGCCACATCTCACAGCATTTCAGCTTGTGAGCCCATAAGACAAACCACCACATAACCTGATGTTTTGGTCATAGGACACTATTGTGAGAAAAACAGTTGTCCAACTCACCAGGCTGTGTAAGAAGGTGATAGTTACAGGTTAGTGGGCTATCAGGGACCAGGATCTAAGTCTTTGAAACACAAGTACCAGTATGACTCAGTCATTGTCCATGTGGGTGTAAACGATCTGAGACATACCTCTCTGGACTATATGAAGAGAGACACGATGGAGCTCTAGGACTGTGTGCCCTAGGCTGGTATGAGTCTAGCATTAAGCAGCATTCTATCTTCTCCAAGGATGATGCTACAATATGAACAGAAGATGACTGACTTCAATAATTGGTTTAGTCTTTGGTGTCATTCAAAAGGGGTGTGATGCCCCACCACTGGCAACAGTAATCAAGGAGCCTCAATCCTCACCACTAGCACCAATGGGGGTGTACACTGGGAGGATGACAAGTACACACACAGTATTTCCAGATGCAGCTCTCTGCATCAAGTTGCAATTTCCCTTAAGAGCACACAGAGACCGCAGTCAGTCTGGGGCTGGCTTCTCCCTCCTTTTCCAGATCCCCAGTAAGACTCCCCACTGGCACAGCTATAGAGTTGAGCTCTCACCTCAGTGGGCAAGCCAACACCTCCAGCACCCTCTCTGTCCATCCAGTGCTTTGTGTCCCTGCCCATGTAGTTGATACACATACACACACACACACACACACACACACACACACACACACACACACACACACACACACACACACACACACACACACACACACACACACACACACACACACACACACACACACACACACACACACCTGGGAATGGCTGGTACAAGTTTACTAGCTATGTCCCCTTCTACCCAGAATATAAGGTAGTTTTTACTGCCACCAGCCACTCCTTATCAGCTACTTTAAGGCCCTTAGCAAAGGGTGTCCAGTCTTATTGTGTAATGTTACTATTAATACAAATGGTAGTTTGATCAAGAGCAAGGATATTAGGAATGGCCGACAGTGTCACCAAATAGGTATGCAAGTACTCTCAGAACTTAAATATGTCTCACAAATATCAGCCACAATGAAAGGTTTAATATATATTTTATAATAAATAATAAAACAATAAAATACTCAGTATATTATTACAGTTACATCAGAGTTCGAAAATCACAGGAAATATTTAAACAACATTGCAGGACAGTTTTAAATAAATAAAGAAAAACATCTAAATTAAGCTCGGCTATATCCTTGACTATATCTAAAAGAATTATACAGTTCCCTAGACTTACAGAGCAACAAGGCAGATGCGCTGAGTGGATGTTCTTGTCAGGTCAAAGACAAAATATAGAAATCCCAGTCTCTCAGAGAGTTCTTAAATTAATATCCCAGATATTACTGATGGGATAGCTTTCAGAATGACATCACATTTTATCACCTGACACTATCCCAGGTGAAAATCCCCATTGATGCAGCTGGTAGCATTCAGTATCTATCTGTGAAAATACATAAACCTCAGATCTTTTGGCAAATGGTGAAAGTCGTAAAATAATTTACATTCCTTCACATTTAAAGACAATACAAAAAACCTTTAGTGCTAGACATTGTCTCCTGTTGCACTGAAACTGATAGAGAACATCTCTTTTTATGGCCCAGTCATAAAATAATTCAATCTCAACTATTCTTCTGAAGTTAACTTCTTGTGTTGCAATTTACATTGTTAAAAATGCATACATCTAAACAATTTCAACAGTGTATATATGTTTCTGCTCAGAACTTTACAAAATATCTCTTCAGCATACATGTCTGTTCAATATGACATACAGTTCTAATACATCTATAACACATGCATCTTACATGAAGCATGTTGGCATTCACAAATGACACATAACCATTTACAAAATTCCAGACAGCTGTGCTGGCAGTATCTCCTTTCATGACATTTCTCCTGCCTGAAGACTCAAGCTAGTTTTTCAAGTGACCCTTAAGAAACATTGCTTGAGAGGGTTGAGCCATTCTGAAAATACCTTACCCCATTCCCTGCCTTGAGACCCCATCTGTGTTGGCATTGCTAAGCCCACTGAGGTGCTATCCTGTCATATCATATGCCTACAACCCTAATCTCCATCATAGTAATTTGGGATTTTGCTGGCTGGCTTTCCATAGCCATAGATCCCCCTCAGTAAATTGTGGAAGAAATTTACTGACCTTTGTTGCTTCTGGTGTTCAGTTACTCCCTTCCTCATTGCCACCATGGCCCTGGCACATCTAGACCAGGGGAGGTCATAGTGCCTCTTTACTCATCCCTCATCAGGCCCATAATTGAGTACAATGCCCCTTTTGGGATGTACCTTACCAGACACCTGCAGCAACTGGAAAGACCCCAAAAGTACCTCACCAAGAGGATCAAAGGGCTCAAACAGATGCCATATGCTGCCCGGTTAAAGAAACTCCAGCTCTACTCAGTGGCATACCGCCTGCTCAGAGACGATCTGTGCCTGACATATAAAGCCATGTCCAACCCGGAATTAATGGACATGCTGCACCTCAGAAAATCCAAATCCTATCGAGCACGCTCAAGAGACTTGAACCTCAGCACTGAAATAAATAGGACATGCTGGAGGGACAGATTCATAACCCAGAGGCTCCCTTCACTCTGGAATAAAATCCCAGCCCAGGTTAGGCAGAGTCCCACATTGACTCTCTTCAAGAGGAATCTTGATGAGGGGATGGGAGATCGTAGGTTTACCCCGGCTATCACTTCTGTGTCACTGTTAGACAGAGGCACAGTATACTAACCTCAAAAAAAGGCATAGCAAAATTAATTTAAAATGGGTGGCAAAAGCCAAACACACTCTGGCTAGGCTTATAAATGCCCTAGGGCAGATAGCCTAGTATGAACCTATGAACCTATGAATCTCCATCATAGTAATTTGGGATTTTGCTGGCTGGCTCCCCATAGCCATAGATCCCCCTCAGTAAATTGTGGAAGAAATTTACTGACCTTTTTGCTTCTGGTGTTCAGTTACTCCCTTCCTCATTGCCACCATGGCCCTGGCAAAGAATCAGAATCTCCTTTTCATGTTGCTGCTGTCTCTTATTTTCCTCAGCTTGCAGACATTTCAGTTTCTCATTCTCTTCAGCCTCCAGGTGTCTCAGCCTCTCTGATGATTCTATTTCTAAATGTTTGGCCTCCAGTTCAAGTCTCTTTAACTCCAGATGGATTTTTAAGTCCTCTGTGGAAAGGTTGAACTGTCCATTTTCTGAGAGTTGTACATATCCAAGGCTAGCCTGGTTGTCCTCCAGATTGCTGGTCTGTGATGCAGCTGTGACTAAGGCTGCAATCATCTCTGCTTCAGTCAGGTTGGCATGCACCAGTCCTTTGTCTTGGCACATCTCAGCCAACTGGGTCCTTGTCAGCTTGCCATACTCCTCTGCTGACATCCTTGCCTCCTGTCCCTGACTAACTAAGCTAACAAAAAAATAAATAAAACTATTGTGATGTGAAACTCTGAATGTTTACTGTGTGGCTTATTGAGAGTACAAACACCTTCTTCAGTGACCACTGTGTACAGGCTACAGGAATTCAGTATCCACACCATTCAATCCTAATATGTAGATATCCCACCACTGGTCACCAATATATGTGACGCCCCACCACTGGCAACAATAATCAAGGAGCCTCAATCCTCACCACTAGCACCAGTGGGGATGTACACTGGGAGGATGACAAGTACACACACAGTATTCCCAGATGCAGCTCTCTGCATCAAGTGCAATTTCCCTTAAGAGCACAGAGACCACAGTCATTTCAGGACTGGTTTCTCTCTCTCTCTTTCTCCAGATCCCCAATAAGGCTCCCCACTGACACAGCTATAGAGTTGAGATCTCAGCTGAGTGGCCAAGTCAAGAACTCCAGCACCCTCTCTGTCCAACCAGTGCTTTGTGTCCCTGCCCAAGTAGCTGAAACATACACTATTTGAGATTTGATTTATACACACATAATCACTCACACACACCTGGGAATGGCTGGCACAAGTTTATTAGCTATGCCCCCTTCTACCCAGAATATAAGGTAGTTTTTACTGCCACCAGCCACTCCTTATCAGCTACTTTAAGGCCCTTAACAAAGGATGTCCAGTCTTACTGTATAATGTTACTATTAATACAAATGGTAGTTTGATCAAGAGCACTGCTATTAGGAGTGGCCCAAAGTGTCACCAAATAAGTATGCAAGTACTCTCAGAACTTAAATATGTCTCATAAATATCAGCCACAATGAAAGGTTTAAATATATGTAATAATAAATAATAAAACAATAAGAAAATACTCAGTATATAATGACAGTTATATCAGAGTTCAAAATCACAAAAAATATTTAAAACAACATTACAGGACAGTCTCAAATAAATAAATAAAAACATCTAAATTAAGCTCAGCTATATTCTTGACTCTATCTAAAAGAATTATACTGTTCCCTAGACTTACAGAGCAACAAGGCTGATGTGGTGAGTGGATGATCTTGTCAGATCAAAGACAAAATACAGAATGCCTAGTCTTTCTCTCTCTTAGAGAGTTCTTAAATTGATATTCCAAATATTACTGCTGGGATAGCTTGCACAATAACATAACTTCTTGTCATCTGACTCTATCCCAGGTGAAAACCTCCACTGATGCAGCAGGTAGCATTTAGCCAGTGAAACCAGGGAAAATACATAGACCTCATATCTTTTGGCAAATGGTGGAAGTCGTAAAATAATTTACATTCCTTCACATTTAAAGACAATACAAAAAAATCTAGTTCTAGACATTTTGTCTCCTTTTGCACTGAAACTGAAAGATAACATCTCTTTTTATGGCTCAGCCATAAAGTAATTCAATCTCAACTATTCTTCTGAAATTAACTTCTTGTGTTGCAGTTTCCATTGTAAAAATATATACATTTAAATAGTTACAATAGTGTATATATGTTTCTGCTCAGTACTTTACAAAATATCTCTTCAGCACACATCTGTACAATATGACATATAGTTCTAATTCATTTGTAACACAAGCATATGAATCATGTTGATATTCACAAATGACACATAACCATTTACAAAATTCCAGACAGCTGTGCTGGCAGTACCTCCCTTTTGTTACACTTCTGTGTAAATCATGTAAATATTCACAAATGACATACGATCATTTACAAAATTCCAGCTATCTGGGCTGGCAGTATCTCCTTTTGTGACAAGGAGAGCAATATTTGTCAGCTTGGAAGGATATGGTTGAGAGACCACACTGCTTTGCCAGTGTTGATCTGCAGCTGTCCTCTCTAGGCTTTTGAATTAAACCTTGTCCACCACCATAGTTCCTTTTTTAGTTATTGCCAATGTGATAAACCTTCCAACATAGCAAAACCAACCCAAGAAAATCAAAATGTGTTACTGCTCAATGTCAAAACTCTAAACAAGAAACGCAACTCTCTGCAAACTGTCCTCACCTGGAGAATATAGACATCTCTGCAGTTACTGAAGTATGATTTAAAGCTGTGGAGAGCACTGGCAGTGCAGGGTATAATGCCTTCGACACATTTAGACCAGCTACTGCACAGGAGGTGACAAAAAGTGGATATCTGTTGACATGAAAAACAAATCCACCTCAGGTTGGTTAAACAGTATGATGCCCTTGAGCGTCTCCATATCCGCAGTACCACAGAGAAAGTCCCATACCATATCATTGCAAGCTATAAGTCCCCTTCTATGACTCAGGAAACCCATAACGCATATTTAGAAGTGCTGGAGAAACTCCTCCAATCAAACCAACACCCTCTTCATGGGCAAATATAAGTATCCCACTATAAACTGGGAACCATATCTGACCCTGATCATGCAGGCCTAGAAATTTCTGGTCTTTGTAAACACAAACTCCTTGAAACAGCTAGTCTGTATGCCTGCTAGGAGTACTAACATTCTTGATCTGGTTCTGCCATACATGGGAAAATGTTGCATGCTCCCCCATTGCAATGTCCTCCTTGGTCAGGATAGACCACAAAATTGTCTCCTTTGAGTAAAAATAAAACCTGGGACCCTAGCTAACACTGGAACTTTTAGAAATTAGTTTAAGACAAATATCTTACTAGTAAGTGACACCCTGGCAAAATTTTAGCTCTCCCCCCAAACCCTGAGAGCACCACTGCCTATGCAAACTTATTCATGAAAACCCTGTGCAATCATGTTAATGGTTGCATAGAAACAACTGTTCCTAGCCAAAATGAGCACAGGACAAACTCAAGAAAACAAGCCACCCATGTGGAATCTCTTCATCAGTAGATTGTATAACAAAAGAAAGAAAGAAAATAATGCCAAAAATTAGGAAGTGCAATGCCCAGCAAGGTACAAACTCCTTCAGCAATCTAAACAAAGCAACTCAGGGAACTAAAGAAGTATACCAAAGCCAAATTTGAGGTATAAATAGCCTCCCAGATCAAGGACAATCACAAGGCATTCATCACCTATATCCACAACTTCAAATGCAATACACAATAATGTACCAAACTAATTGTAAATAGAGCTACATATACTGAGCTGGAAGACATAGCAAATCTACTAGCCATCAAATTTAACTAGAGTTTTACCCCAGTCACCCCCCCCAGCAACCCTTAGAAAATATCCTCAGCCATAACTTCCCCAAATATAACTAGGGAACTGGTCCTCAATGTGCTCTCCAAGGCAAATAATTCTGCATTGATGAGCCCTAATATTATCCTAGGATGCCTCCTTCATAGCATGAAACATGATCTGTCAGGACCATTATAATCACTATTTAACTGAAACCTCCTGACAGATTGTGTACCAAGTGAAATGAGGACTACAACTGTCATCCCTCTGCATAATGACAGGCCATCTACAGATCTGGGTAACTACAGACATGTCCTAAGTGGGCTGCCTCAAAGCCCTGTCCTTGTACTCAGTCTACTACAGACATCTGAGAGGCAATCTATGCCTGGACTATAAAGCACCCTCTGATCCCACTCTGATGGACCTGTTACATACCTGCAAAACAAATAGCATCAGAATTACTAATTCTAAGGACCTAAACCTTGCCTGTAACACAAATACGACATGAAAGGACAGGTATGTGTCTCAGAGACTATCACTTTTCAAAAACAGGCTTCCCATCCATGTATAATCCAATCCAAGCATAAGTTGGATCAGTGGATAGAGAACTGGAAATTTACCCCTAGTTTAGCACCTATGTCTCCATTAGAAAGAGGCAGCCTGTAAATGCCTCACCACCCATGCTCAGGCCTGCATATAACCCTTAAAACAGCTCCAGGGTATCAATACTTGTAAAATATATTTGGGAAGCATTGCTAGGCTTAAAAAGGCCCCCCAGAGTCATTAGGCTAGTATCAGTTATGAACAGAGAAAAGATAATTTCCATCAACAATTGGATGAATAATTGTTGTCATTCCTCAGCATGTGTTATGATGCTTGATAGTCCTTCTTGCTTTGCTGTGGATGGCCTGCACCTCTCATTCCAAGGCTTCTGCACACTCGCTAAAGCCTTTGCTGCCACCATAATACCTTTTTTTAGGCAGAGTCCAGCTGATGTCTATCCCAACTTATTAACTTTTTGAATGCAAAACAGGATCATACTACGTTGACTCTAATCAATGACTGAAGTCTTATCAATAAAATGCCTGACCTTGAGGCTTTTTTGCAATTGGAGTGCATCCATGTCTGCGTGGTTACTAAAACTTAGTTTAATTGTTCAGAAAACACTCCCTCTAAACCTGGATTTTGTGCCTACCATGCTTTCAGACCCAAAGGAAGCTGTGTTGGAGTTTTCATATTTGTTAAGAACTATATCACCTCTGGACAGATTCCAAGAGATCTTCAAACTAACCTCATTGAGCTCCAGATCGCACTAAATAAGGCCAACTATCAGCTTACATCTTGTTCCAGGACACTTGATCTCACAATTAACAAGAACTCAATTGTTTTAAGAGACTTTAACTTTCCATCAATAAACGGGAGCACCTATATCTCAACAGTAGGATATGGCCAACTTTTCTTAGATTTAATGAACAAATACTTCCTGGACCAGTTTGTTAATAAAATCACTAAACAGCACAATACTCTTGGCCTGGTTCTTTCAAAACTAGGTTCTTCATGTACTACACCCCTGGTACCTCCTTCTGTGGGTTAGTCAGATCATAAACTAGTGATCTTCACCTACAAAATCTCTAAACCCGCTGACACTAGTATTTCAGAATTTGAGGATATCAGGCTTGGTATTCTCATCAAATTCTGTATCATACTCTCAAAATTTCCATTGTAGGTAGCTTCACAAAGGAGTTCCATGCACTCTCAGACAATTGTGTAGAACCAGCAGTCACACCCAGATCTAAATATACTAGGAAATTTAAAAGCAAACTATTTTGGTGGTCCACCAACATAAATAAACTCTCCAATAAAATAAAAAAAAAACTCCATAAACTATATAGCAGATCTAAAGACTCATATCAAGGACAATATCCAGAAATTAACAAAAGACTTGAAAAATACAATTATGTCTACTAAGGCAGCCCATGAACTTAGGTTAACATATGAAACTAAAGACAACTGCAAGTCCTTCTAGGAAACTAAGAAATAACACCCAGCAGTGCTCTGAACTTATGGCAGTACTACTTTTATCCAGTATGCATTGCCAACATACTAGCAAACAGATTCAGATTACTATACAAAGCCCACTTATACCTGAAAATATTGGACCCCCTATAATTGTTAAAGAATGCATACTGAAACTGCCCTCCAGGTCTGAAAATACTTTCTCCATGGGACCTGATAATATAGCTGGCTGCTTAATTGACAATACTTAACAGTCCCTGGCACAGCCACTCCTTAAATTAGTTAACGAGTTTAGCTACTGGTTTTGTCTCTAAGGTTTGGCACACAGCAGTAGTGATGCCAGTCCACAAGGGTGATCCCCACCATTAACCCCGGGAATTATAGACCCATTAATTTGATAAGTCTCCTTTGTAAAGCTATGGAACATATCATAGCTGAGCTGATAATCTACTACATTAAAAATGTTATCAGGCCAGACCTGAAAATAGTTTGACTTCATCAAAGGTAGATCCTGTCTAATGAATCTGATCACCTTATTTGAAAGAGTAATCCAAGCTGTAGACAGCAGTAATGCTGTCCACATTGCTGGCCAAAACATTTGACATCATCCCCCTTGCTAGCATAGTTAACATTTGACATCATCCCCCTTGCTAGCATAGTTAGCAAGCTTAATGCATTACAAAGAGATCTCTATGTGGCAAGATGGATAGTAAATTGTCTAAGGGACAGAACTGACATAGTGTGAGTAGAAGGTATTTCATCAGAGTATAAAAAGGTGACCGGTGGTAATTCTGAGGTCTGAGTGCTGGAGCTTTCTTTGTTCAGCATTTACTTTTACGACCCCCACACCATGAAAGAAGACCTCTAGCTAACCAAGTTTGTGATGACTGTAAACTGGGAGTCATTGACAAGTACCCTCTGACCATATCTCTCAACTGTCGAGATTTTTGCAGAATATCCAGATTTCTGCCTCATATTTTTGGTCTGTTCATCATAAAAATTATGATTTTCTGGTAAAACATTGAGGATGAAACTCACTAAATAATGACATACATTTGAGTTTCAGACTTCCTGTCCTTCAGAAAATGCATTTTAATACAAAATGTATTATTCTAGTAACTTTCTAAGTTTATAAGAGCAATATTTAAAATTTGTCCCTAGACATTTCCCCCTTTATTTTTGGCTTTGTCCAGATTTCTTGTGCTTAGAGGTTAAGAGGTATGCCTTTGATATTCAAGCCCTTCAGCAAGAACTTATACTTGTAAATACCTGGTATACTAAAATGGGCTGTAATTAAATACAAAAAGTATTGTCTCATTTGGTAAACTACCCTTCCCCCAGTATACAACACAGACAACATCCCACTCCAAAATGAGACTATCGTTGCAGACCTTGGAACCTGGGTTGATAATTCCCTCATCATTAATTATTATGTAATGGCAGTAGTCAGAAAGTCCTTCTACTTAACAAAACTAATTACCAAGAGAATACCACCCAGGTCTAAAGAGGTCATTGTCCCTTTATATTGAACAATGATTATGTAAATTATTAACTACATTTCCCCCTTTGGAACATACCTCACTAGACGTATCAAACAAATCGAAAGATCACAGAGGTTCCTAACAAAGAAGATCATTGTCTTAAACACTCTAAGCTTCTAGAAAAGACTAGAAGGACTCTATGTTTATTCAGTGTCCTATAGATACTTTGCATTTTGAGCCATTAGGGAACAATAGGCCCTGATTCTTTTGTATCTCCACAAATCAAATAGTCCCACAAATGCAAGAACCAGGGATCTAAATCTTCACTAGGAGATAAATAAAAGAGAGTAGAAAGATTTGTTAATTGCACAGTACCTTCCCCACCTCTGCAAAGGACTTCCCCTGCAAATTAAGCACTGTGATTTAATTATCTTCCATCTTATAGAAACTGGATGATTGGATAGGTATTCACAACCTTACCTCTGGCTCAAATGGCCTATCAGTGAATAAAGAGGTATGATCTAATGCAGGGTACTGGCAAGGGGTAAATTGTTTTAAAACTCAGACGGTTTTTATTTCCTATGATCCTTTTATTCTATGGACTTCACCATGGGAATCTCTGTATAGCTTTTTCAGTCGTGAATGATCTGACCCTCCTTGACATCCTATTCCCTCACAGAACAAATGGTTCCCCAAATACCCTATTAAAGGAACTAACTTTCATCAACAGATGAAGAAGTCACATTCGCATGATAGGTTAATTTCCCAATGTATCCCCCACCTCTGGAACAAGCTTCCACTACATATCAAAGTAGCAACCCTTGCCAGTTTAAAGTAAACATAGATAACTGGATGGGCAACCTCAAATTCTCCTCTGGTCTTTCTTATGTTGCTCTCCTTGAGACTGAATGGAACTTATAAATTTGGTTTATTGGTTAGAGTTTTAATCATCTGCAGACTGATTAACAGGTACTATCTATGAACGTAGGTATATTTATTTTTTTGCTTGCTTATATTTTTATTTAAACATATGTATTTTTTAACATTTGTTAATAGAGAAAGTGTACACCTTCAGAGCCTGACCATTTTCAGACATGAACTGAACAGTAAATAGAACAAGTTAATAAAATTGTAGAAAGGAGCTGAAACAATAGGTAACATATCACAGCCTGTAGGCATATACCTGCAAAAGTCAGTATGCTGAAGAATGTATGGAAGTCTAAACTAGTAATTACTACTTGTGAGTAACACAAAATTTAGCTGTGTGTGAGACAACCATTTTCTCAGTGAGACACATTTCCCTTTCTCCAAGGTCTATCAGCCATGGAGTTGATTATATTAAAGGGCAGGGAGCTACCCCAATGCTATATGAGGACAGTCCCCACAAAAAAAAAAAAAAAAAGAACTGGGATGTATACTGAAATTTTTATTTTTTAATTTTAACTGCATTCATTCTGTTAAATTTGCTACCATATCACAGAAATAAATGTTATCATATCAGTCTGGTGCATATGATTTAAGTCTCTCAGCACAGGAGGTTCACCAAAAGGAGAATCTTGTACAATTAAGGTAGTAAGCTTAGTACAGTGTGTTGAGTTTGTGTGGCACTCTTTCTTTTTATCATGTTCACCCATGTAAGTGAAAATGAATTTGTCAGCTAGAAATGCAGGTTTTAGTGAGAAATTTTATCAGAAGTTTGGAACAAGATCATAAATCTCAGACATTGGTTTTATTAGCATAGCTAAATAGCGGAAACGACCAACTTCATCAATTCCCTTTTTCCTATTTTCTACACAGAGTCAGATTGTCGTATCAACTGTAGCCATCTCTCTCTCAATTCAGTGCAGGCCTCCTACCGCCTTCAACTGTCACAGGTCTTCTCCATCAACCTCTTTGCTGGACACTCTTGTTTCTTCCTGCCTTCCTCTTGTCTGTCCCAAATCTTAATCACCAGATTCTCTTCTGCTTTCCTGCACATGTGCCTGAACCAATGTAATCCGTTCTGTTTGACCTTCTTTGCCATTGAGATACTTGGGTTTCTGCACTGATGTCATAATTTCTTCATCAGTCCCACAGTGTGCATCCATCCACCTGTGTCAGGCACTTAATCTCAATCACCTTTGGCTTCCTCAACCGTTCTGCCTTTACTGCTCAGGTTTCTGTACCATACAGTAGTACTGGTTGCACCACTGTTTTGTACACCTTACTTTTCAGCTTCTTTGGCATTCTTCTGTCATACGCTACCCCTGCCACTCTGTGCCAGTTGGCTGCAGCCCTTCTGATTCCAGCCTTGACCTCCTCATTCAGACTTTTTCTCAACCACACCTCCAAAATACTTAAAACTGTTAACCTGTTCCACTATTTTCCCTTTTCACTCAATTATCATCTTTTTCTGAATTCCATTCGCTGCTATCACAACTGTCTTATCTACACTCAGTTTTATCCCACGTGCTTTCAGCTTTGCCTTCCACTTCCCTATCCTTTGCTGAAATTCTTGGTCAGGGTCTGCCTGTAATGCCACATCATCTGCTTACACCAAATGTGTTGATCTGTTGCCTCTGACCTGTTTGCTAATGTAGTCCATCACTAGTATGAAGAGCAGTGGGCTTTGAACTGAACCCTGTGGGTGCAAACCACTCCCACTGGGAACCCTCCTGTGATTCCAAACACTGTTTATAATTGTGTCATTGGGTCCTTCTACATAGCCTGCACTAATTCTACCAATGTTTCCAGGACTTCAAGCTATCACAGAATTGCCCACCTTGCCATATGCTGTCTCCAAGTCTAGGAACGCCCAGTTGGATTCTGTGCTCATTTCTTTCTTTCTTCTTCTCAACTAACTGCCTGACTGCGAACATTGGGTTGGTTGTGATGTGTACTGTTCAGAATCCAAACTCCTAATTTCCCATCTTACTTTCCACTGCTGTGCATATTTATTTGTCAGTTACCCTCTCCAGAACTTGCATGCAGTGTGATAAGAGTTTGATCCCTCTATGCTGCCCACATTTGTGAATGCCCCATTTGTTCTTGTACTCTGGCACTAGAATGCTTATTCTCCTGTCATGTGGGATACTCCTTTCTCTTAACACTGCTATGTGTACCCACTGAAGCCATTTCTGCCCCGCCTTACCCAATATCGTGATCATATCTGCTGTGACCTCATCAGAGCCTGCTGCTTTCCCTGACTTCATTTCCCTTAGTGTCATTCTTACTTTTTTTATGGTTGACTTCTCTTCTTTTATCTTAAGCTGTGCCTGGGGTAGTTCATTTTCTGTGGGGTTTTCCTCTGCCTTTGATGTCCTGTGGACTGGTGATCAGGCTCTTGCTGCCATCCCTTATAAAGCGTGTCTGATGACTAGCTTCTTTATTCATCTATCTTTGCCTTGTAGCCTGAAAGAGTTTATTTTCCAAAAGCTGGTAGAGAGCTCCTGGGGAAAATTGCTGATCCTACCCCAGTCCCCTTTCCTTACCAGGAGGAAGTCTACCTCGGTTGCATGTTGGCCACTCAGGTATGTGATCTTGTGACTGTCTCTCTTGTCAAAATATGTGTTGGCCACCATCAAACCATTTGCCAGACAGAAGTTTAGAATAGCCTCTCCTTCTATATTCCTGTTGTTCCACCCTTGTGAGCCTAGGTTGTCCTCATATCCTGTTCTGTCTCTGCAATATGTGCATTCAAGTCCCCTTTTATCAACCCTAACCCACATTGTCCTGCTTTATCTGGTAGATCCTGTAACTGCTGCTTGAATGCACTCTTTTCCCTGCTATCACAACCCTGCTGTGGAGCATAGTCTGAGACTATGAATAGTCCCATATCCTTACACTGGAGTCTGATTGCCATGAGTCTGTCACTAATTCTAATGACATCTATCACTGTCTTCTGAAGCTGTTTTATCACTACAGTTCCCACACTTTTTCTAGTCTATCCTCTTTCTGAGTAGTAGGCTCTGGATCCAAAGACAAGTGGCTTTGCTGCACTGCCCTGTCTCCTGGATACAGAAGATGGTCAGCCTACACCTCGTGCAGCACAGTTGTTGTCAAAAGCAAATGGTCTATGCAACTCTAACCTGTAGACATCATCTAGATTCTATGCTGCTGACTACAACTCCATTCTTGAGTAAGTTTAACATGGAAATACCCAGTATTTTTCTGTGGAGATAGAAGTAACCCCAGAGAGATCTAGAGAAAACATGCAAACTCCGCATGGGAGGCAAAGACCTTAACCATTATGTTGTCATGATATTGGCTATTCAGGAATTCTTTCCGTAATTAAAACAGACATCCATGTATTTTAAAGCATTTGTCACAATATGTTCCTTTGACGTTTAAAATATACGATCCTGTTTTCCCATGGTTCATCAAAATATCAAAGGTAGACCACATGTACCATTAATCCTCTCTGTTTTTCATGTAACCCACTCATGAAACTAGATCAGCTTTGATTTATAACACTTTCTGGCCATTAACTCATATTTTTTGTTGTCGTGGAAATTGTCCTCATAGAAAGTAACCAGCATTTTCCTATGGGTTTTCACCATGACTTTTCCAGCCACTGCTTTAAATAACTGCATTTCTGTATAGTAACTTGCTGTTTTCTTATGCAGTGGTACTATTCTTGCTGTCCTAAAGTCTAAAGTCAGATTTGAAATAGCTAATGATTTACTAAAGGTATCCATCAAAGGATTCCAATGTCTTCTCCTCCCTCAGAGCAGCTAGAGTCCTTTCTGTCTCCTCTCTCATACTGTCCTGGTGTCTATTTTCTGCTTGCACTCTGCCTTATCTCCATTTCAGCATAATACCAGTCTTTCTTCTATATAGATGGCACAAAGTATTTAGTAGGTGCATTTCCCCTGACTTTAGTTCCCTTCCTCATCTTTAAACTCCTCTGCTCCTGTCTTCCTCCTGTATGTCATAGAGCTAGGAATGCCTTTGTTCCCCCTCTTCATCCCTTCTACCAACTCTTTTTTTAACTCATGCCTAATCTTCTCTCACCTCTTTGCAGTCTTTCCATTTCCCCCTTGCACTGTACGTCCCCCCTATCCCAACATCTAACCTTCTAACTTTTAAAAGCCCCATATGATGCCCTACTTGTTACACTCCTATTTATGTGTAGCAACATTATCCTCTTCTTGTGTTGTTGCGTTTTTTCAGATTTTCATTTATTATCCTCAGCATTCCATCTCTGAAACATTCCTGTATCTTGTTTACTCTACTCTTCCTCCAGATCTTTAACACGTCTTTGGCTCTTTCCCACTCCAGCATCATCCTCTTTGAGATATTGGTCAGCATCATTTTTGATTCTGCATTCATACTGTTTCTCCACTCTAAATTAGCAGTGCCATGATCAATGCTGGCTAATCTTGCCTTCACTCGACAACCCTGATACTGCCTTGATTAAAATCACATCCAGAGTTCTATCCTTGCTGGTATCGAGGTGCATCATTATATAGCTGTGTCATACTACTATGAAGTGCAAAGAGTTTGGGGTGGAACATGCGGGTGGTCATTGCTAGTATCACAGAAACATGGGTCAGGTACATGAGGGGGATATAAGGTGCAAGGATACTGGCTTTTCAAGGGTAACCTAGAACAGAAGGATAGAGTGATCAACATAAATGAGAGCATCAAATGCAAAGTCAAACAGGAGGATGGACGCCACTCCATGAAGATGCAGAAAGAGCAGGCAGGTTAAGAATACAGGCATACTAGTATTAAGACAGAGAACAAGAGAACGGTGGTAGGTCACCACAGTGTATCAGCCTCTGGACACATAAAGGGACTGTGGCAGGTGAAAGAAGGTTGTATTCATGGAGGATCTGAAACTGTCAAAGGCAGACTAAGAGAATCTAAGCTCCAGTGGTAAAGAGGGTGGTGGAATTGCATGAGGTGTTCAGTCACTGTGGGAAGCTTCAATCATCTGTCCCAAGACTATACCAGAAATCTTAGAATTCTGGATATAGTGCAAATCAACACAATAGGGATGAACGATATTCTAGTTAAGGTAGATAGACAACCAAGGTCATATTACAGGGTTGTTTAGAGTGAGAGAAGGAGGAGAACAAAAATCCAAAAATAACCAAATGTGATTTCTGGTCTGTGTATTATGTTGTGCTAGTAAAGAGGATCAAGGATAAGTTAAGAGACTGGAAACAAACTGAAGGAATAAATAAGCTACATGCATGCATCAGGGATAGTGTAGTCACAGGATCATAGGAAGTTACTAGGCTACTGGCCCTGAGACACTTATAAGCCTAGCCAAGTCAGCACCTGATGCCTCTGTCCAGCAGGGACACAGGTTGAATCCCAGGGGTATATTTTCTGTTTCCCATCCAGTTTTCCAGGTTGCGCTTAAAAAGGGGATGTGGGGAGGGAGTCTATTCCACAGATGGGGTATCTGTGGGACAATAATCTGTCCTGACAACAAGTCCTATTGATGTCACAGACCAGGTTGACGTCGCACATGTGGGTTACTCGAGTGGAGCTTGACTTGCAGATATGCAGCAGTCCCATCAAGGTGGAATCTGAGATTGCTTTGTATGCCAGACAGAGGTCACCTGTGAGGATTCTGTATGAAACTGACTAGAGGGACAGGGCTTTTAGCCTGTCAGTGTAGGATAGATGTTTGAAGCCCTAGATTCTCCTGGTGAGAACCTCTGTGGACTTTCCAGCTGCTGCATGTGCTTTGCAAGGTACATGCTGAAAGGGATGTTGCACTCATTAATTGGCCTTATAAGGGAAGAATACAGGGATATTATGACCTCTTTGTCCCTGGATGAGATACCCTTACTTATAAGGTGGGCCATGTAGAAAGCTTTCCATACAACGGAAGCAATATGGTGGTCAAACGTCAGGTTGCTATCAACCTGGATGCCCAAATCCCTCACAACTGATTGTGTGCTTAGGATGTTGTTATTAATGTGATAATTTGTAGGGACATCATTCTCCCCAACGAGTATGATGATGCATTTTTTGGTATTTAGCTTGAGGCTATGTTTCTGGCACCAGTCATTTCTTTAGATGATACCCTCTTGGAAGATGTCCACATCACTAGGGGAATTGATGACAGCACCCAGCTTGCAATAATCTGCAAACTTGGTCTCCCATAGCCCGTTGGTTTTGGCCTGCACCTCAGAAAAGTATAACTCAAATAACAGAGGCCCCAATACCGATCCCTGGGATATGCCGCTCATTACGAGTCTACTACTTGAGGTGGCTTCCCCTATTTTGACTACATGGGTTCTATCAGTGAGCCAGTTTGTTAACCATCTGGTAACATATGGATTGATGCCTAGTTGGGTGAGTTTATCTATTATGTCCAAGTGGAGAATAGTGTTGAAAGCTTTGGCCCGGTCAAGGTAGTCGGTGTGCACCATCTTCCCCTTGTCCAAGGCTTTGTGACTGTCTGAAAGAAGTCGACCAAATTTGACAGACATTACCTCCCCTTGATGAAGCCAGACTGTGTGGGATCGAGTTTTTGGAGGTTGCCACTATCCTTGTTAATGAGGTTCATGAAAATCCATTCCATAGCCTTGCAGATCAAGCTAGTTAGGCTGATGTGTTTATAATTTCCTAGATCAGTGGACACTCCACCTTTGTGCAAAGGGATGACAGTGACTGTCCACCACTCAGCTAGGATGAAGCTGGTACTCAGGCTTTGGTTGAATAGGGTGCCTAATGGTGCTGCAAGTTCCAGCGTGAGTTCATGTAGGATGCAGCCTGGGATGTTATTGGGTCCCATGGAGGCTGCATTTTTTGCCTTTGAGAGGGCAATGATGACCTGCTCCCTAGAGATAAGGGGAGGGGTTAGGTTCTAGGGTTTCCTGATTTACTAATGAGGGGACAGTAGGGTGAAATTTTCACTGAATCTGTCAGCCAGCAAGTTGGGTATATCTACAGCATTTCTGTACGTGGTGTCTTTAACCACCAGTTCTGAGCAGATCTGGGTACTTCCTTTGAGACTGCAAATATATGTAAAGAAGGCCTTATGATTGTCTCTAGTAGATGTGGTGAATTTGGACTCAAAGTTTGCTTTGGAGGATTTCACTAGTGCTCTTTTTTTCTTGTTCAGGCTAAGGAGAGATTGCTTACAATTGAGCACCTGCTCCTTCTTGGTCATGGACAGCAATTTTTTTCCTTTTGTTATAGAGTTTATTTATTGCAGATGTCCACCAGACAGGTTTACTCTTCCTTGCGGAGGATGATTTCATCCTTTCAGGTATTCCTGATTCCATGTATCTATATAAATGCTTGTATAGTACTTTAGTATAGATTTGGACATTGGTGCCAGTTCCTACAGAGGGGAAGGGGGCTGTGAAGCTGTTTAGACCATTCCTCAGGAGGTTGTAATCAGCTTTGGATAAGTTTATTTGTTTGACTCTAGCAAGAGGGGGGGGGGGTCGGGGGAGACAGTAACTTTGAATGTGACTGCTTTATGGCCAGATCTTACCAGGGAGGATGATACTGTAGGGATGCTGCAGTGGTTACTCATGTTGGTTAATATCAAGTCCAAAATATTATCACCTCTTGTAGGGGTATCAAGTCTATCAGCTAGCTGTTCCAATGCATTTTTATTGACAAAATTGAGGAATCTCTGGGCATTTGTGTTCTGGCATTAGTAGTTCTTCCAATCTATGTTTGGGTATTTAAAGTCACCCAGGATCAGGGTAAAGGGTTGAATCTTGATTCGAAGAGGTCCAGACAGGTAGAGTGGGCATCTTGAGTCAAATTTGGGGGCCTGTAGCTAGCTATGATTTGAATAGGGGTCTTGTCAATGGTTAACTGTACCTGGAGTGTCTCATGTGCATCTTACTGACTGAACAGCCTGGAGGTGTGTATGTCTTTAATATATATTGAAATTCCACCTCCTTTGGCTTTGCTACCCACAGTTTGGGGTCTGAATGTATGATATGATGAGTAACCAGGTAAGGCTGGGGTGCTCTCCTCAGCTTTGAACCAGGTTTCTGTGACTGCACAAATGTCAGCATCTTCCAAGGTTAAAAATGCTTGCAATGAGTGCAGTTTCATGTTTAGACTCCTAGCATTTAGCAGCATGACCTTTAATTTGCGTTTTGTTGAAATTTTTATGTTGGTAGTTTTAACCTCATCACTTTTTCTAAAAAATGCACTATGGTGGAGGCAAGTGCCTTTGCCAGAAGCGTGAAGTCCAGTGTGACAGATGCAGGCCATCTCTGGCAAAGCATCATGGTCTGTTGATCATATCTTCCCAGGCTGTCAAGTACTGGATCCCCCTGGAAAGACACCAGAAACTAAGTCAATCATTTTCTGTTTGTATTGAGGCATCACTCTAGGTTATGGTAGAATGCTGCTTAAGGCTATGGATATACTTGTCTGTGACACATATTCAGTGGACCCAATCATATCTCTCTTCATGTAGACCAGGGAGGTATGTCTCAAATCATTCACACCAACATAGACTATGACAGAGTCATAGTAGTACCTGTTGTTGAGAAACTTGAGTGTGTGTCTGATATGGTGGATTCTGGCACCAGACAAACAACTAACCATGACCTTCTCCGTATCCAGCCTGATGAGAGGCACATCTGTGTGTCTCACAATGGAGTCTCCTATGACTAATATGTTGGGTTTATGGTTAAGCCATAGTGGGTGTGAGAAACAGGTGTGTGGACTATGAGTGGTATGAGGTGTGGAAGGCTGTGGAGTCTGCGTTTGTTTTTGCCTCGGAGGTCTCCTTTGTTTTGGTATGTTTTTGGTGAGAACATCCGCATATGTGAGTGTGTGTTGTGCAAGTGTGGGTGGTGTTTAAGGTGTAGCGATTGTGTTGGCAACCTTCTCAATGCCAGATATACTGGCTTGTGAGGGAGACTGTATAGACTCTAGGTTCCTAATGTAATTGCATACCACTCAACTGTCCAATTTTTCGCAGAATGTACAGTTTTACCACATATTTTTTAACGGTTTTTCATATAATTTGTGATTTTCTGGCAAGTCACTGAGGATGGAAAGTCACCAGATAATGTTATACATTTGAGTTACAGGCTTCATATCATTCAGAAAATGCATGCTAACACAAACCCTATTATTCCAGCAACTTTCTAAGTTTACAGAGCTGTATTTAAACTATGTCCCGATTTTTGGGCTTTTGTACCCTCATTATTTTAGGCTTTGTCCTGATTTCTTTTGGAAAGAGATTGAGAGGTATGGTAGTCAGGGCCATAGACAATGGTGTGCAAAAAGTAAAAAAAAAAAAGACAAGAAGCCCAGTGTGACTACAGAGGAATGTGAGGCTATCAATTATGTTAAAAGGCAGTGTCCAGAAGAGGTAAAATGGATGGAGTGAGAAAAGAAGAAAAGCAAGTAAAAAAAGTGTGATAAGAGACTTAGGGACATAGGTGGACAGTGGTCTTACCTTCGATAACCACATCACCACAACAGTCAGGAAATCCTTCTATGTGGCACACCTCATCCAGAAAAAAGGAGGTCATTGTCCCACTGTACTCATCCCTCATTAGACCCATTATAGAATACAACGCCCCATTTGGTATGTACCTCTCAAGACATCTGCAACAACTAGAAAGGCCACAGAAATACCTCACAAAAAGAATCACAGGCCTAAAGCAGATGCCCTATGCTGAGCGCCTTAAAAAACTCCAGCTATACTCTGTTGCATATAGTCTACTCAGAGGCGATCTCTGCTTAACATACAAGGCCATGTCAAACCCAGAGCTGTTGGACATGCTACACTTAAAGAAATCCCAATCCCTCAGAGCCACATGCTCCAAGGATGTAAACCCTGTCATCACAATGAACAAAACATGCTGGAGGGATAGGTTCCTGACCCAGAGACTCCCCAGACTCTGGAATAGACTGCCCATACATGTCAAGCAGAGTGCCTCTTTGGCCCTCTTCAAAAGGAACCTTGATGATTGGATGGGAGAAAGGAAATTCACCCCGGGGATCACGTCAGTCGCCTTGCTAGACAGGGGTCCAGGGAAGTAAACAGTGTGGGAAGAAATAGCCAGGGAATTGTTATGGCTAGGCTTGTATAGGCCCTAGGGCTAATAGCCTAGTACCAACCTATGAACCTATGAACTTTCAGGGCATTGGCAGAAGGGATCAAGATGGGAAACAATGGCATCTTTAATTACACCACAAAAAGAAGAAATGGAGAGACACACAGGCCCATGTTAAACACCAATGGGAGGAGGTCATAAACTAAGCAAAATGTAGATGTAAATAAATATTTTGTTTTGTCTTCACACAGGAAAACAAAAGGAGGATGCCAGGCTGGCAAAACACAAAGACCAGATGGGTTACATCTCTTAGTCCTTAGACAATTGGTCAGTATGCTGACAGAATGCATGGGACTACAAGAAAGCACCTCTGCTACCTTTGTACAAAAAAGAGAGTGGAACAAAATCTGAGGAACTACAAGTCTGTTAGTTTCACAGCAGTGGTGCAGACAATCCTCGTGAAAACTCTGAGGGGAATGTATGTAGCGTTGCCAGGGGACAATAGGTATCCAAAAAGCAGCCAACATGGGTTCATGGTCAGAAGAAGCTGTCATTCAAACTTAATCCAGTCTTATTGTTTGAGTTGCAGGTAAATTTGAAAGGGGAACACCAGTGGAAGTGGTCTGCCCAGACTTCAGCAACAACATTTTCTTGGTCCTAAACAAGAAGCTGATAGGAAAACTTCAATGGTTAAGGTAGGAAGACACCTGAGGAACTGAAATGATGCATCATTGTATATGTATAACACAGGGCTATGGCAGCTGGAATAGCATGAATAACAAGGAAAAATGCTAATGACATGCGGGATGGATCAGTTCTTGGGCAAGATCCCTTTACTCTGTTTATCTTTAACACTTCTGAGGGAAGAAAGAGCAAGATTGACCTCTTTAATGATGACACAAAGATTAGTGTAGCAGTGGAGGATGGGGGGGTGTTAGGAAATGGACTAGACTGAGCCCTGGCTGCAGAGAGAGAGAGAGGGCATTAGTGGCATTAGTAAGAATACTGGGTAGTATCTTCTGCTGGATAGACTCAAGAAGGTAAGAGGTAATGCTTCATCTCCACAGGTCCTTATTCAGATTACAGTTTGAGACCATGCAAGGAAAAGGACATCAAGCTGCAGGAAGGAATCTGGAGAAGATCCACCCCAGAAATATGTGGGATGGAGTGGTATCACTGTGACCAAACTAGAGCTTTTCTCAATGAGACCAAAATAAACAGGGGGTACATTATACTGATGTAAAAGATTATGACATGGACATCTGAAGGGAGCATCCTAAGCACAAACGCAGGGGGAGCACAGGCTGCATAGTGTATTTACAAGCTATTCCTTGAAAGTTCAAATGTATTTCTTCAAAGAGAGAGTTGTAGATCCATGGATTGGCCTATCAGAATGGATGTTAGAGAAGGAATCTACTGAGGCAGTAAAGGACATGGAACAGGTGAAAACACAGTGAGGCAGAAAGTAAGAGAATGATGAAAGGCAGAATATCAAATGTATATTTAATATTAAATGCATTTGAAGTTATGACTAGATAAATTGTATTGCTTCCATCTATCATCAGTTAAATGTACTTCTAGTGACATTTCAGCAATCTGCCTCATACCACTCTAGGTGTGTAGGATAACTTCATAATTTAATGCACGAAAACTTCACACTGCCCGGTAGACTGACTGCAGAATAGGTCTCCATATGATGACTACCAGCCTTGATGGATCTGTTGCACATGTGCAAAACAAACAGCACCACACTACATCCAGGGATCTGAACTTCACTTGTGACATAAACAGAACATGTTGAGACAGATATATGTCCTAAAGGCTCCTCATCCATGTAAAACAGAGTTCATTCCTGACTCTTATTTCAAATGAAACCTTGACAATAGGAAAGAAATCATAACTTTACCCTGGGTCTGGCCCCAATGTCCCTTATGGAGAAAGTTCATCAGTAAGAAAAGTATTATGCTAACTAACATCCCCATACAAATACCTTAGTTACCTCCCTACTAGCATATGCCCCCCCATGATACTTGGGATCCAAATGGGTTTGGGGTGCGCAGCTAGACCTATAAGGGCCCCAGTGGTCACTGGACTAGAAATAACCTATGAACTTATGAACCAATGAATTAAACTCCCAAAGTAAATTATCGAATTTCCTAACGCTTATCTCTATTGAGCTTAAGTGTAGTGCTAAATGGAAAGAAAGATTTCCTGTCATGCTTACATTTACTGAACATTCAATATGTCATCATAGTTGACATTATTTTTATCACACTACTGTATTGTCCATTGCCTCTCAAATATTTGTCCATATTTGCCTCACAGGATTCCGATTTACATTAATACTCATCACATGTTATGCCTTCAGTCTTGATGATTCCTTTATAAGAAGTGAAATATGAAAGTGTTCCACTTTGTTCAGTTTTAAGTGGTATGGTTTTACTAATGCAGTCGTTGGTTAAGTTACAAATGTATGCCTTTTAGTATTAATACAATTTACCTTTTCATATTTATTTATTTATTTATTTTACATTTGTTGACCGGGCTAGTCTAGCTGGATATATGTCCATTTTCTGTAGAGGCCCGGGGAGATAAGCTCCAAACAGTTAAAATAAATTCACTTCAAAGAAATACATGTTTAAAATGCAGATACAGTTACAGTAAAAGAGAAAAAAGATAAAGATAATATATGTTAACATATTATTAAGGTATATACTTGCAGTACATTTGACATTGATTAGTAGAAGTACAGTTTCAAGTAGACATTCAAATAGAATAATAGCATAATGTACATGTAATACATCTAGTAGTAAAGTTTTTATTTATTTATTTTTTTTTTATGAGGTAATTAATACTATGATGGAGAAATAGATCATTAGATGTTAGGATGAAGTATATGCAGGGTTCTAAAGGTAAAGGTTGAGTCATTTATCAGGAGCTAGATAGTCAGTCAGGATTAGTACAGAGGCACAACCACTTTGTTTTGAGCAAGAGCTTAAGTTTCTTTTTAAATAGAGTTGTGGAGGGAATTGTAGATAGTTCAGAGGGAAGTAGGTTCCAGTGTTTTCCAACAGTATTGTAGAAGAGGGAATCTCCAGCCTTGTTATTTGCTTTGTCAATATTTACAAGAGGTTTGTGTGCAGATCTAAGAGACTTCAGGGTATGGTAAGGGTAAATTAGAGTAGATAGAATAGGTGTTTTGGCAGGCTGATACAGTATTATATGGGCGATGGTTAGCTGATTAATTTTCAGCTGCTGCTGAAATTCAAGCCAGCCTAGTTGCTTTAAATTAATACAGTGGTGGGTTCTGAAAGGGTTACCTGTAGCAAACCTGGCTATGCTATTGAAGGTGTTTTCTAATTTCATAAGATTATGTTTTGACAGGTTAGTAAATATGGGTGAGGCATAGAGAAGGGAAGAGATTAGGTGGGAGTGGGCAATGGTTATTCTAGTTGCTGGAGTGAGGTAGGGTTTGATTCTGTAAAGAGAGCCTATTTTTTTATTAATAGTTTTCAAGGTGTTGCTGATATGGGTGTCGAAGCTAAGGTTGTTGTCGATGGTGATGCCTAACAGTTTTGTAGTAAGATCTTGGGATATAGGTGTGCCATTTTTAGATAAAATTGTAAAGTCTATTTGGGGGGATTTATTGGTAGGTGTGAATAGGAGGAGTTTAGTTTTTTTGGGTTAAGTAGGAGACATCGTTGTATAAACCACTGTTCAACAGAGTTAAATATGTGTTGTGTCAGAGAGTGAAGTTCTGATACAGTTGTGGCTGAGCAAATAAGTGTGGAATTGTCTGCGTATTGTATGCATGTACCTAGGGGAACTGCTTGGTGGAGGTCATTTATGAATAAAGAAAACAGGAGAGGACCCAGTATGGACCCTTGAGGGACACCGATGTTAACTGGTAGATGGGTAGATAGAGTGGAGTTCCAGAGTACAGCTTGATGTCTATTAATTATGTAGGACTTGAACCATTTAATAGGTAGAATGTCAAGTGAGAGAGATTGAAGAATTTGTATGAGTATTTGGTGGTTGACCATGTCAAAAGCCTTGGACAGGTCTAAGAAAAGTGCAGAGGAAAGGGTGTTAAGGTTACGTTTGTTGTTGATGGTGTTTGTAAAGGAAAGGAAGGCAGTGGTGGTACTGTGGCAAGGTCTGAAACCATGTTGGGTATTAGAAAGCAAGTTATTTTGGAGAAGGTGGTCAAGCAGTTGCTTGTGGATACACCTTTCCACAATCTTAGATAAGGGAGAGCGTAGGGCTATGGGGCGAAAGTTGGAGAAATCAATAGAATTTCCTCCCTTATGAAGGGGAATAATATGAGATACTTTCCAAAGTTTAGGGACGTATCCCTCAGTGATGGTTCTATTGATTAGTATGGAGATAGGGTAGGCAATGGATTTGTCTGCTAGTTGTAAGTATTCTGTGGGTAGTAAGTCAGCAGAGGGAGTACATGGTTTGAGATTATGGATGAGGGAGAGAATATAAGCTGTTGGGACAGGTTGGAAAAGAAATGGGGGTGGTGGGTTTGAGTTAGAATTAGATATAGTTGCGTTTTGACTAGAGAGGTGACTGGCAAGAGTTTGAATTGTTTCGGTGAAAAACGAGTTAAAGTCATTAGCAATTTGCTTGGGGTTCTCTTTGTCTGTACCTTGTGGGTTGGGTGTGATAGATTGACCGGGCTGAAGTAACTGATTAATGTTTGCCCAGAACTTTTGTGGGTTTATCTGGTGAGTTTTCTGAGATTGTAGGTAATAGTTGTTTTTGTCGTTCAATATTGCTTTTTTAGTCTCATTTCTCAATTGTTTGAAGTGTTGGTGATCAGCAGGGTTTTTAGTTAAGCGAGATTTGTTCCAGATTTTACTTCTGAGATGGATTTTTTGCTTAGTTTCTTTAGAGAGCCAAGGAGCAGATTTAGTTCTTATTCTAATAGACCGAGTGGGGGCATGGTGGTTGAGTATGTCTAGAAACTTAGTATTAAAGTAATCTACAGCTTCATCAAGAGAAAGGTGTTTTAAGGGCGACCAATTGCATGCTTTCAGTTCACTTTGAAATAGATCCAAGTTGAAGTTTTTCTTGGTTCTAATTGTTCTAGTAATGGTTTGAGTGGGTGGATTTTCTTTGAGCCTGATGATATAGGTTAGTAAGTGATCACTTACATCGTCAGGGAGGGTTCCTGTTTCATAAGTGTGGGGTTGATTATTGACGAGTATCCAATCAAAGGTGCTTTCTTTTTATTAGATTTGTTAATTCTAGTGGGGGAGGTAATAGTTTGTGAAAACCCATAGAGATTAATATGGGTAGTAGGGTGTTTGTTGCTGCAGGATTGTCAATCAATGTTAAAATCACCCAGGATAATGGTTTCTTGGGGTAAGTTTAGAGATAGCCAACAGAGGATGTTTTCAATGGTAGAAATGTTATTTCCTGGAGGGACATAGATGCAGATAATATAGATAGATTTGACTGAGTTTAGCTGAAGTTTGGTAATCAGAATCTCAGCATTAGAGTCCTGAGGTGGTTTCTGGTGGAAAGTGTTTATTTGAAAGACATATTTGAATAAGACAGCTACTCCACCGCCTTTTTTAGATATCCGGTCAAAACGTAAGATATTGTAGCCAGGCGGGATGATTTTGTTGTCTTTGGTTGAAGGTTTTAGCCAGGTTTCTGTTAGACAGATAATATCAAAGGAATAGAGTTCCAAGAGAGCTTGTAGTTGTGTTATTTTGTTGTTAATGCTGCATATGTTGAGGTGAGCTATTAGGAGTGAGTTGGCTGTTTTTTTTGTAGATTGTTGATTCCTGTGCTGTTTTTTTTTTTTTAAGGAATTTCTGTTGAAGTTGTTTACAGTGAATGCCATTTGGTTGAATACTAATCATATGAAAAACACTTCAGCAAAAAGGAAGCAAGGTACTTTTGTAAGGGGCAGACCTCTCAACTGTTCCTCTTTTGGATGAACATTCCTATTTGCAGCAAATAAACATAAGCTGCAAGTACCCGAGCCAACAAGAACTCGTTGCCACAAAATACAAACAGTAACAGGCACCAATGAGGTGTATAATACAAAAGTAAATAATAGAAGCATAGGGATCCACACGATAAAAACTTTAATAATGTAAAATGATCCACATAAAATAAAAAAGTCACATTAAACGCTTTACAGGATCACAGTGTTTTTCGTCCCTGCTTGGGACTTCTTCAGATGTATAATAGCTCACATTCACTTCGTAATCCATATACAGCTTCCTATCAATTTAAAAATAAATTAGCCTTACTAAAAGATCAATTTATCACTTAGGAGCTGCTCATAGTTAACTACCTATCCACCAACTATATTTACATAGAACATTTGTATGCTAAATAAACAATAAAGTATAATTATCTAATGACAAGACTATATATATATATATATATATATATATATATATATATATATATATATATATATATATGTATACAGGAATAATACTGAATAACTAATTATCCATATCTAATGCATCCAATATCTAAACAGTGCTATGCTAATATTTATCAAGAACATGTAGAACATGCAAATATATAAGTAATAAAATATTTCCAGATCCCTAGAAAAAAACTATTAATCACTGCTAAAATTCATTACTAAAAAAATTAGGATATACTCATAAGGTACCAAATATATAAAAATACGTATATGAATAAAATATTAACTTAAAAAAAAAAAAAAAATATATATATATATATATATATACACATATATATATATCTATATATATATATATATATATATATATATATAGATATATACCTAATTTAACTAACACTAAAACCCATATAAAATGTGTCAACTATACTAGACAATCAAATTCACGTCATTCATTCATTAAGAAGAAGTTGGAATATTAAAAATTACCTACAGAAGAATCAATATAAAGTCGAAAATAAGAATTTAAGAAAAAAAGGCACCTACAGATGTGGAAGCTGCGCCCAATGCCCTAACATTAGTAACTCAGAAAGTATATATATATATATATATATATATATATATATATATATATATGTATATGGGTCTCGTACTGTTCCCCGAATGGCTGTTTCAACGAAACTGAAATGGCCAAGCATACTTTCGCAAAAGTGCTTTTCACAGAAAAAGCACTTTCAAGGAAGTATGCTAAAAAGTAAGGGAAATTGTGGGGGAATGGCTGTTGTTGAGATCGTAGTACAGTGGAGATAAGGGAATATTACCTTTTCCCCACTGTAGTGCAATCTCAGAGTGAGAATATAAAAATAGGGGGTGTGGGGGGCACAGCCACCCACATGGGGAGTGCAGGGGGGCTTCCCCCCCCCCGTGTAAACATTAGTTGTGTGTTTTTTTTTTTTTTTACTTTTTTGAGGGACTTTAACGAAAGTGCTTTTTCGGTAAAAAGCACTTTCGCTAAAGTGTGTTCGGTAGATGTGGTTTCGGACTATTGAACTTTTATTCAATAGTCCTAGACCCATATATATATATTTTTCTGTGAAAAGCACTTTTGCGAAAGTATGCTTGGCCGTTTCAGTTTCGTTGAAACAGCCGTTCGGGGAACAGTACGAGACCCATATATATATATATATATATATATATATATATATATATATATATATATATATATATATATATATATATATATATATACAGAATAGGGATAGATATATTCAAGCTACTACTTTTACTAATTGTAACAGTAAGGGACTGGCATATTTGGTACAGTATAAATATTGCACAGCTTTTTACATGGGAAAGACAGAAAGACTACTCAAAAAGAGAATTTATGAACACCTTTATGATCTTAGAAAAAAAGACAAGAAATGCATTATATAAGAATACTTTAATATGTAGAGAAGCTAGTTTTGTATTTTTCATGTTAGAAGAAATCCTTCAAGATGTTAGAGGAGGACAATGGGAGACTACGTTGGAATAGCGGGAGACTTATTGGCATCTTATTTTAGAAGCCAATAAATATCCATAGTTAAATGAGAATATTTCCGTGGGTTCCAGTTTTAAAACTTAGGTCCACGAGATTCTAATATACTATTAAGGTTTTAGAAAGAATGCCATGAATTTGATTGTTTAGTGTAGTTGACACATTTTATATGGGTTTTAGTGTTATTAATGTCGGGTACCTTATGAGTATACCATAAATTTTTTAGTAATGAATTTTAGCAGTGATTAATAGATTTTTTCTAGCGGGCTGGAAATATTTTATTACTTATATATTGGATGTTCTACATGTTCTTGATAAATATTAGAATAGCACTGTTTAGATATTGGATGCATTAGATATGGATTATTAGTTATTCAGTATTATTCCTGTATATATATATATATATATATATATATATATATATATATATATAATCTTGGCATTAGATAACGTTACTTTGATTCATTTGTGGGTGAGCAAATAAGTGTGGAATCGTCTGCGTATTGTATGCATGTAGCTTGGGGAACTGCTTGGTGGAGGTCATTTATGAATAAAGAAAACAGGAGAGGACCCAGTATGGACCCTTGAGGGACACCGATGTTAACTGGTAGATGGGTAGATAGAGTGGAGTTCCAGAGTACAGCTTGATGTCTATTAGTTAAGTAGGACTTGAACCATTTAATAGGTAGAATGTCAAGTGAGAGAGATTGAAGAATTTGTATGAGTATTTGGTGGTTGACCATGTCAAAAGCCTTGGACAGGTCTAAGAAAAGTGCAGAGGAAAGGGTGTTAAGGTTACGTTTGTTGTTGATGGTGTTTGTAAAGGAAAGGAGGGCAGTGGTGGTACTGTGGCAAGGTCTGAAACCATGTTGGGTATTTGAAAGCAAGTTATTTTGGAGAAGGTGGTCAAGCAGTTGCTTGTGGATACACCTTTCCATGATCTTAGATAAGGGGGAGAGTAGGGCTATGGGGCGATAGTTGGAGAGTTCAGTAGAATTTCCTCCCTTATGAAGGGGAATAATATGAGAGACTTTCCAAAGTTTAGGGACGTATCCCTCAGTGATGGTTCTATTGATTAGTATGGAGATAGGGTAGGCAATGGATTTGTCTGCTAGTTGTAAGTATTCTGCGGGTAGTAAGTCAGCAGAGGGAGTACATGGTTTGAGTTTTTGGATGAGGGAGAGAATATAAGCTGTTGGGACAGGTTGGAAAAGAAATGGGGGTGGTGGGTTTGAGTTAGAATTAGATATAGTTGCGTTTTGACTAGAGAGGTGACTGGCAAGAGTTTGAATTGTTTCGGTGAAAAACGAGTTAAAGTCATTAGCAATTTGCTTGGGGTTCTCTTTGTCTGTACCTTGTGGGTTGGGTGTGATAGATTGACCGGGCTGAAGTAACTGATTAATGTTTGCCCAGAACTTTTGTGGGTTTATCTGGTGAGTTTTCTGAGATTGTAGGTAATAGTTTTTTTTGTCGTTCAATATTGCTTTTTTAGTCTCATTTCTCAATTGTTTGAAGTGTTGGTGATCAGCAGGGTTTTTAGTTAAGCGAGATTTGTTCCAGATTTTATTTCTGAGATGGATTTTTTGCTTAGTTTCTTTAGAGAGCCAAGGAGCAGATTTAGTTCTTATTCTAACAGACCGGGTGGGGGCATGGTGGTTGAGTATGTCTAGAAACTTAGTATTAAAGTAATCTACAGCTTCATCAAGAGAAAGGTGTTTTAAGGGCGACCAATTCCATGCTTTCAGGTCACTTTGAAATAGATCCAAGTTGAAGTTTTTCTTGGTTCTAATTGTTCTAGTAATGGTTTGAGTGGGTGGATTTGCTTTGAGCCTGATAATATAGGTTAGTAAGTGATCACTTACATCGTCAGGGAGGGTTCCTGTTTCATAAGTGTGGGGTTGATTATTGACGAGTATCCAATCTAAGGTGCTTTCTTTTTTATTAGATTTGTTAATTCTAGTGGGGGAGGTAATAGTTTGTGAAAACCCATAGAGATTAATATGGGTAGTAGGGTGTTTGTTGCTGCAGGATTGCCAATCAATGTTAAAATCACCCAGGATAATGGTTTCTTGGGGTAAGTTTAGAGATAGCCAACAGAGGATGTTTTCAATGGTAGAAATGTTATTTCCTGGAGGAACATAGATGCAGATAATATAGATAGATTTGACTGAGTTTAGCTGACGTTTGGTAATCAGAATCTCAGCATTAGAGTCCTGAGGTGGTTTCTGGTGAAAAGTGGTTATTTGAAAGACAGATTTGAATAAGACAGATACTCCACCGCCTTTTTTAGATATCCGGTCAAAACGTAAGATATTGTAGCCAGGCGGGATAATTTTGTTGTCTTTGGTTGAAGGTTTTAGCCAGGTTTCTGTTAGACAGATAATATCAAAGGAATAGAGTTCCAAGAGAGCATGTAGTTGTGTTATTTTGTTGTTAATGCTGCATATGTTGAGGTGAGCTATTAGGAGTGAGTTGGCTGTTTTTTTTGTAGATTGTTGATTCCTGTGCTGTTTTTTTTTTTTTAAGGAATTGCTGTTGAAGTTGTTTACAGTGAATGCCATTTGGTTGAATACTAATCATATGAAAAACACTTCAGCAAAAAGGAAGCAAGGTACTTTTGTAAGGGGCAGACCTCTCAACTGTTCCTCTTTTGGATGAACATTCCTATTTGCAGCAAATAAACATAAGCTGCAAGTACCCGAGCCAACAAGAACTCGTTGCCACAAAATACAAACAGTAACAGGCACCAATGAGGTGTATAATACAAATGTAAATAATAGAAGCATAGGGATCCACATGATAAAAACTTTAATAATGTAAAATGATCCACATAAAATAAAAAAAGTCACATTAAACGCTTTACAGGATCACAGTGTTTTTCGTCCCTGCTTGGGACTTCTTCAGATCTATAATAGCTCACATTCACTTCGTAATCCATATACAGCTTCCTATCAATTTAAAAATAAATTAGCCTTACTAAAAGATCAATTTATCACTTAGGAGCTGCTCATAGTTAACTACCTATCCACCGACTATATTTACATAGAACATTTGTATGCATATTAAATAAACAATAAAGTATCATTATCTAATGACAAGACTATATATATATACAGGAATAATACTGAATAACTAATTATCCATATCTAATGCATCCAATATCTAAACAGTGCTATTCTAATATTTATCAAGAACATGTAGAACATCCAATATATAAGTAATAAGATATTTCCAGCTCCCTAGAAAAAATCTATTAATCACTGCTAAAATTCATTACTAAAAAAATTAGGATATACTCATAAGGTACCAAATATATAAAAATACGTATATGAATAAAATATTAACTTAAAAAAAAAAATATATATATATATATATAGATATATACCTAATTTAACTAACACTAAAACCCATATAAAATGTGTCAACTATACCAGACAATCAAATTCACGTCATTCATTCATTAAGAAGAAGTTGGAATATTAAAAATTACCTAGAGAAGAATCAATATAAAGTCGAAAATAAGAATTTAAGAAAAAAAGGCACCTACAGATGTGGAAGCTGCGCCCAATGCCCTTACATTAGTAACTCAGAAAGTATATATATATATATATATATATATATATATATATATATATATATATATATATATGTATATATATATATATATATATATATATATATATATATATATATATATATATATATATATATATATCGTACTGTTCCCCGAACGGCTGTTTCACCGAAACTGAAACGGCCAAGCATACTTTCGCAAAAGTGCTTTTCACAGAAAAAGCACTTTCACGAAAGTATGCTAAAAAGTAAGGGAAATTGTGGGGGAATGGCTGTTACTGAGATCGTAGTACAGTGGGGATAAGGGAATATTCCCTTTTCCCCACTGTAGTGCAATCCCGGAGTGAGAATATAAAAATAGGGGGGGTGGGGGGTGGGAGGCACAGCCACCCACATGGGGAGTGCAGGGGGGCTTGCCCCCCCCCACGTAAACATTAGTTGTGTGTTTTTTTTTTTTTTTTTTTTGAGGGACTTTAACTAAAGTGCTTTTTTGGTAAAAAGCACTTTCGCTAAAGTGTGTTCGGTAGATGTGGTTTCGGACTATTGAACTTTTATTCAATAGTCCTAGACCCATATATATATATATATATATATATATATATATATATATATATATATATATAAATATATGTATATATATATATATATATATATATATATATATATATATATATATATATATATATATATATATATATACATACAGAATAGGGATATATATATTTAAGCTACTAGTTTTACTAATTGTAACAGTAAGGGACTGGCATATTCAAAAAGAGAATTTATGAACACCTTTATGATGTTAGAAAAAAAGACAAGAAATGCATTATATAAGAACACTTTAATATGTAGAGAAGCTAGTTTTGTATTTTTCATGTTAGAAGAAATCCTTCAAGATGTTAGAGGAGGACAATGGGAGACTACGTTGGAATAGCGGGAGACTTATTGGCATCTTAATTTAGAAGCCAATAAATATCCATAGTTAAATAAGAATATTTCCGTGGTTCCAGTTTTAAAACTTAGGTCCGCGAGATTCTAATATACTATTAAGGTTTTAGAAAGAATGCCATGAATTTGATTGTTTAGTGTAGTTGACACAATTTATATGGGTTTTATTGTTATTAATGTCTGATACCTTATGAGTATACCATAATTCTTTTAGTAATGATTTTCAGCAGTGATTAATAGATTTTTTCTAGGGGGCTGGAAATATTTTATTACTTATATATTGGATGTTCTACATATTCTTGATAAATATTAGAATAGCACTGTTTAGATATTGGATGCATTAGATATGGATTATTAGTTATTCAGTATTATTCCTATACATATATATATATATATATATATATATATATATATATATATATATATATATATATATATATATATATATAATCTTGGCATTAGATAACGTTACTTTGCTTATTTAATATGCATACAAATGTTCTATGTAAATATTGTTGGCTTCCTCTGTGCCTGTTACTGTTTGTATTCCTATTTGCCCTGATTTACATCGCCATATTTTTGAAGGTGTGCCCATATTTTCAGGCTTAATTTATCCCTTCTCACAATGTTTTCAATCTCCCTCATCATGAGTTATTTTTTAAGCTGCCCACTAAACAGAAAGCCACACTACAAGACCATCATACTAGTTGCAACAGTAATTTATAGAAAGAGTGGACACATCTTGCAAATCCTTTTTTTTCTGAAGCAGAAATAAATGATGTTGTGTGCTAGAATTTTGTGAACCTGTTCATTAAATTCTATAGATTTTTCACTGTCTCCTTGATAATGTGTTTATATTTTTCTATAATTTTGTCACTTTGTTTCTAAATGTGTTTCTGAGTAATATCCAAATTCCTACTGGAAACGTGAAGCGTTATGTGTTATTTGATATTCAAATTTTATGTAAATTAGAAGTCCAGATTTTTAGCTGGATAATCGTATCTTTAAAGGGCAGTTGTTACTATTTTCAATGTCTGCAGGTTGAGGGATATGTAAGGGGGCAATAAACACATCCACCAATAAATCCAACACTCGGTACAAAAAACTTGTGAAAAAGTACAGCAGCAATTTATTCAGAGCAACCCCATTATTGCAAAACAGAAAACAAATATATCAGTTTTGCAAATAGCTTCATCAGTGGGATCTATCAATTGAAATAAAACTCCACCATTTATAACAGTAGAGCAGATGCTTGTGACCCTCATGAACAAATAATACATCAGTAATGTAAATTGACTGATTCACATTTAATTAAAAACAATAAACAAATTGTATTTTACCTTCAGTCAATAGATAGCAAAAACAATAAATTGTATATCAATATTGATGCAGAATACTCTCTACTCTGTGTTAAATTGTTAAATATTTTCAAATTAACTCGTCCTTCTTCAGGCTCAGTTAATATGGAGCACTATAGATGAACACTGCCATCTGGTGATCATTTGGATTTATGTTGTATAGGTTCAAAGGTGTATACGTTCATACTGCACTAACAGCCACCAGGGTCTTTACAAGCCTAGCCATGCAACCCAAGCCAGTTTTGTCCCACAGCTCATTGGACGCCTATATATAATGCATCAGAGATACTTCAGGAACAGCTAACATTGGGTAAGACAGCAATTCAGGTTGTAGCCTACTATAGGTTCCCAACCATGTCCCAAGACTCTCCACATTCCTAACCACCCTGGAGAATATTAGGGTCCAACCTAACACTCTCATACTAGGTAACTTCAACTATCCCTCTATTAACTGGGAAGACTACTCATGTACCAATACCCTTGCCCAATGTTTCCTGGAATTCATTAATTCCAAAGCCCTTGACTAGCTCATTCTTACCTGCACTAGAGGTAGCAACATCCTTCACCTGGTCATTACTAACATGGGTGACCGTTGCTCTACACCAATAGTCAACTCCTCCCTGGTTAGATCCGACCACAAACTAATCACCTTGGAAATCCACATCCCTCCCACCCCACCCACAAAGATAACCACCATGAAAAACTTCTCCAAAACTAACTCTGGGCTCCTAAAAACAGAGGTGACTAACTTCACGGCACCCATGCAAATGGAGAATAGTGCATGACCACCGATTCATACACCAATGCACTGTACAAACACATACAAAATGCATACATCTTGCCATGTCTAATAGAACCAAGACGCGCTCCTCCAAAAAAAAAAAAAAGCCAATCTGGCGGTCCCCTGCCATAAACAAACTCTACAACAGAAGGAGAAAACGGATGCAGAATAAGGTAAAGTCCCAACACTGGAAAAACTCCCTTATAAGCCTCAACAAAAAGTTGAGATCCCTCATCAAATCCTCTAATTTTAGCTATGAAAACAGAATTGCAGCAGATAGTAAAGAAAACTACAAGGCCTTCTATAGTTATGTAAAGAATCCCCACAGCAATACCCAGATTTGCTCTGAGCTACTGCACAATGGTACCTCCTATACCAAGCCAACAGATATTGCCAATATATTGGCCGATAGATTCAGAGACAACTTTACCCCCCCCCAAAGGACCAATCACAATACCAGTAGATTGCCAGGCACCCAGTATTAATGCTGCACAGGTTAAAACAGCACTGTCCAAGGCCAAGAATACAGCTTCTATGGGACCTGACAATATCCCTGACTGTGTCCTACATGAACTACAGAGTAAACTGGCACCTCACATGTGTGCCCTGTTCAATTACAGCCATACCTCAGGCTGTGTCCCTTCCAAATGGCACACTGCTACAGTCATCCCTCTCCACAAAGGAGGAGTGACTACAGACCCTGGGAACTATCACCGCATTAGCCTGACAAGTCTGATATGCAAAGCTATGGAATGCATGATCATGGACCTGATAAACAAGGATATACAGAACTTCCAAACTCTGGATCCCACACAGTTTGCTTTTGTGAAGGTAGATCATACCTGCTCACCTTGGTCGATGTCTTTGAGTCAGTCACTAGAGCTGTGGATGAAGTCAAGGTGGTTCATACAGCCTACCTTGATCTTATATCTTAATCTGGCCAAGGCCTTTGATACCATTCCCCACTCCGGAATCATAGAAAAACTCAGTAAGCTAGGCATCAACCCCTATATCACTAGGTGGGTTGCAAACTGGCTCACAGATAGAACCTACAGTGAGAAAGCAGCTGACTCCAAGTTAGACTGATGACCAGATATGAGTGCAGTCCCACAGGGTTCACTCCTGGGTCATCTCTTGTTTGGTATCTACTTCTCTGAAGTCCAGGCCAACATGAAGGGACTCTGGCTAATAAAGTTCACAGATGATTGCAAGTTGGGAGCTATTATTAACTCCACAAGTGATGTTGCCATCCTACAGAAAGGCCTCAGTGAGATCAATGACTTTTGTCAGAATCATGGCCTTAAGCTCAATGTCAAAAAATGCGTCATCATCCCCTTTAGGAAAAACCTGGTTCCCATGAATTACCACATCGATGGTAGTCCACTGAACACAGAAGGCGTTATAAAAGATCTGGGAACACAGGTTGACAGCCACCTCTCTTTTGACCAGCACATTGCCACTGTGGTCAGAAAGTCCTTCTATGTGTCACATCTCATTACTAAGGGTTTTGCATCCAGGAAGAAAGAGATCACTGTCTCCCTCTATTCTTCCCACATTAGTCCAATCATCGAGTACAATGCCCCATCTCACATGTACCTCACTAGACATCTGCAACAACTGGAGGCCGCAAAAGTACCTCACAAAGAAGATCCTAGGTCTTAAACACTTGTCCTATATGGACAGACTCAAAAAACTCCAACTATTCTCTGTCTCGTATCGCTTACTTAGAGGCGATCTCTGCTTGACTTATAAAGGGATGCCTGACCTAGCTCTGTTAGAAATGCTACAACTAAAGAAATCCCAATCCCTGCTCACCACACGCTACAGAGACCTCAACCTCATTACCACAATCAACAGAATGTGCTGGAGGGACAGGTTCATAACCCAGAGACTGCCCATGCTATGGAATAGACATCCCATGCATGTCAAACATAGCACCTCACCTGCCCTCTTTAAGAGAAATCTTGATAAGTGGATGGGAAATAGAAAATTCACCCCGGGGATCACTCCAGTGGCTCTACTCGACAGAGGCACTGGAAACTATGGCTGGGTGGCACAATGCCAGGGTAATCCTATGGGCTAGGCTTGTAAAGGCTCCAGGGCCATTAGCCTAGTACACACCTATGAACCTATAAACCTGTATGGTGGGATATGTTATTAAAGAGATAGCTATGGGGGTATGTTAGTTGAGGATTAATTTATTTACTGTCAACCTCTGTCCATCAGACACATGGAAGCCAGGCTGGGGGTGAGTTAATTTCCCATCCAATGATCAAGGTCTCTTTTGAATAGGGTCAAGGATAAACTCTGCTTCACATAGATGTGGAGCTTATTCCATAGCAGGGATCCTTTGAGACACATATTAGTCTCTCCAGCAGGTTCTATCTATGTTGCAGACAAAGTCCAGGTCCTTGGATCTAGTATTTCTGGTGGAAGTTGTCTCGCTGATGTGCAAGAGGTCCATCAGAGCTAGATTTAAGAGCGCTTATATGCCAGGCATTGATTGTTTTTCAGTAACCCGCAGTAGACTGAGTACGGAGAAAGAACCTTAAGGTGGACTGTGTAGGACAGGGTATTCATACCCTGATTTCTCCTTCTAAGGAACCTTTGAGAGTGTTCAAACAGTTGCAAGTGCCTGTCTAGGTACATGCCAAAGGGGACATTGGGTAGAGTTGTACTATTACTTCCTTGCTTCTGAAAGCCATACCCTTGCTTATGAGTTGGAGAAAATAGAATGATTTTTTTACTGTCTTGCCTACATGTTAGTAGAACACCAGACTACTGTCCGCATATGTTACCTGATCTCTAACTTTCAAGTCAACTGTTAGGGGTGTTTTATTGACCAAGTAATTAGCTTGGGTGGACTCTTTCCCAAAGTGCACTATAATGCATTCTTTGCATTGAGTTTTAATCCATGGCTTTTGTACCAGTTATTTGTTTGTGTTAGACCCTCTTGTAGAATTTTGGTGTTGTGGGAGAGAATCTATCATAACTTCCTATTTACAGTGATCTGTAAAACTGGTGAGCCAGAAGTGTTTGATATTAACATTAACTTCCGAATAGTAGATACCAAACAAAAGTGGGCCCAGCACAGAGCCCTGGGTACTCCACTGGTAACCAGTCTCTTGGTCAAGTTGGTCTCACTGATCCTGACTTCTCGGGACCTATCCGTGAGTCAGCTGGCAATCCAGTGAGTTATGTAATGCTTTATGCCTAGTTCTGAGAGTTTGTCAACAATACCCAAGTGGGGTATTATATTGAATGTCTTGCCCAGATCAAAGTAGGCAGTATGCACTATTCCCCCTCATCCATAGCCATGGCGACTTTCTCGATGAAGTCCACCAGGTTAAGTAGACAAGACCTTCTCTTAACAATGCCAAACTAGAATGGGTGCAGTGTTTGTAGGTTGCCAATGCCTTTGTTGATCATTTCCATGATAATTCACTACATAGCTTTGCATATCAGACTTTGTAATCTGATGGGTTTGTAGTTCCTGGGGTCAGCTGTAGCTTTGCATATCAGACTTGGTAATCTGATCGGTCTGTAGTTCCTGGGGGTCAGCTGATGGTCCACCCTTATGATGAGGGATAACTGTTGCAGCCCTCCATTCACCTGACACATAACCTGTTTTAAGGCTGTAGTTGAACAGCACCTTAAGTGGTCCTGCTAGTTCATGTTTTAGGCTATTTAGAAGGCAATCAGGGATATTGTCATAATCTATTGAAGCAGTGTTTTTTCCCTTAGCAAGCACCTCCAGGTCCTGTTCCCTGTTGATAGCTGTGGAGGGTGGTAATGGGTGATGTTACAGCTGAATTTGTCAGCCTGTAAATTTGCTGGGTCACCCTGGTCAGTGAACGTTGTAGCATTTACTACCAGTTCTACAGACTGCTGAGTACAACCTTTAAAATTCCTGACACAGCTACAGAAGGCCTTGTGATTGTCCTTAGCCTGGAAGGCTATCCTGACCTCATAATATTCATATCTATACATACATGAGTGTGTGTGTGTGTGTACATCTAATATATATATATATATATATATATATATATATATATATATATATATATATATATATATATATATATATATATATATATATATATATATATATATATATATATATATATATATACGGATCCCCTACAGAAGACCGACAGCTCACAACACCGATACCCACATCGCTGACACCAGAAGCCCGACACACAAAATACCAACAACAGCGCTTCTGCAGAAAAAAGTAAAATAACATTTCCTTTTTTCTTCTAGCAGGGGGGCTCCACCCCCCCCACACACACACCCGTAACTTTAATATACCAACTCCGAGATCGCACTGCAGTGCAGGAATGGAAATATTTCCATTCTGCACTACGGAGACTTACCGTTTCCCCATTGTCGGTATTTCGTGTGACGGGGTTTTGGTGTCGGTGATGTGGGTGTCGGTCTTCTGTAGGGGAACTATATATATATATATATATATATAAATATATATATTTATTGGGCTTCCCCGGTCATCAAACTTAAATAAATAAATAAATAAATAAATTAAATATATATATATATATATATATAGATAGATATATATACACACACACACACACACACAGACTTCAGTATGCTGCAGTTACAAACTCAGTTTATTCATAGGGTTAAAACAATTGATAGTCATGCACTTTACCTAATGTATTATATATTTCATTAGGTGCTATGTAAGTGTGGCATGAATTAATATTTTTGAATTAAATATAATACACTTTGTTTAATTTTTAAAATAGTTTTATCTATCAGCTGTACAACATGTACAGCCAAGATATCTTTAGCATAAGCCTTTCATTAAATAATGCATGTTTTATTTCTTATCTATTTGTTAACCAGGTAAGTCCATGGGACAAAGTGTCCCTTTTCAGTGTTGACTGGGAAGCATTGTTCGGTCAAGTGAATTGATTAGAGTTATGCATTAGGCAAACAGAGGCAGAAGGAATCCAATCTTGTACCCTAACTACAGGAAGCGGCTCACTAATAGCTCAGAGCCTTAATCTCCTGTGCTAACTGCCAGACTCAATACAATAGCATTAACATAAGCAATAGTCCACACTTTGCTACTCAAAATCTTGATAAAGCAGTCTCATAATGGCCCAAGGCAAGAATCTAAAATTTTTGTATTTAGGCAAAAAAGAACAGGAGGCAAGAAACATCTCTGCATTATATAATTTTCTCCAATAACTTTAATAGCTTCAGTACTACAGCTTCAAAACCGTACCTTTAATCAAGTATGTCATTATATGGATTTGATAAACTGTATCAGGTTCCTTGAAATTCAGTAGCCACAACTGATGCCTCACAGTTTACTTCAGCTTGTCATATCAAATGCCAAACAGATATCTATATATAAAATATGAAAGTTTCCATTTCACAGGTTCTGTATATATATTTGTCAGACACTGCCTGAATATTCCTACTGGTTTATATTTACAAAATCCTGACCAGAACCCAAATTGTAGAGCATTATTCATATGGTGGCCTTTAATTTATTTCGTGATTTTTACTGTGATCACATTTTCTAGCATTTTTAGTGAATAGTACAGATGGACAACCAGCCTATAACTGTAGGATCTTTCCTATCACATTTTAATAGACTGGGACAATATTCTCCCATATCATGTTTAAAGAAGTTTAAGTATTTTAACCAAATATTAAAAAGGCTGCATACAATCTCTACCCACTGTTTCCTGTTGGAGGAATTTATTTTTATTCTATTTATTTTCTTTTTGACAGGGATGTCATCTGGGCATAAAATTCTATAACAGTTCAGTGATTCTGTGACTTTACATACCTCTTTGCCTGAAATACAGCTTGTCAGGCAGAGTGAGAAAACAAATGGAACATTTTGTAGCAGAGTTTTACATATGATAGTTTTGTTGAGGACAATTCTGTGTGTTTCCTGAAAGTCAGACATGGATCAAGAGTTCTGATGTTATGGGCAGGGGAGCCATACAACTTTTTGAGGGGATCAAAAAGCCATCAGGTTCGATATGACAGTATTTATTAAAAGACTCTTGCTATTGATCCATATGTATATAGCAGTAATACTCTTTTCTAATCCATTTTGTAGAGAAGGATGACTAATTAATCTCACTCCTTCACAGCCTACAAGATGTCTCTCCTCACTCCTTCTCTATTTCTATACCATTTCCTTAAGTTACTGCTCAGTCTGTAATGCCTCTATTCTTAACTCTCCCAATATCTTTCTGCATCATTAACTCTCCTGCTATTATTTTCCTAACTGAAACCATCATTTTATTTTTCATGTACTATAACAACCGATGTCATACGTTGTACTACCTACATACTACTTTTGTACACTTCATCTACTCATAGGCTATGTACATATTGTTAGAATGACTAAAATTGTCTATAATGGTATAACTCTATAGAATTATCCAGATGTGTAGTATATCTTGTAACCTAGTTTACATTCTGTCAGCTTATTTTTGTATAGTATTCCTCATGTCACTTGTATTGTTTTTGGACTATAATGTATTTGTATTGCACTTTATGTGGAGCTTTTCTCCCCGGGCCTCCTCTGAAAATGGGTTCTGTAGACCCAGTCAGACCACCCCGGTAAACAAATGTCAAATAAATAAATTGAGAGAGAAGCAAGTCATCTTGGTATAGAAACATTCTTCTGTCAGACAGGTCTGTGGTTAATTTTTTAATGAAAAGGGAGAAAAGCAGAGGGACCAATACTGGCCCTTTTGAAGCACTAGGATGCCAGAAGTAGGAAACGTGTTATTGGAAGAAACCTGGAATGGTCTGTTAGTGATGTGGCCACAGAGCTTATGTGAGGTAGAGGTTCCAAAATGTAGTTTGCTAGATTTGCTATGAGGAGTATATGACTGGTGGTTTAATAGGTCAATGAGCAATCCCCAGTTAGTATTTTTGAAAATTGTGTCTGTGGCAGAATACAGGGTGGTAATGGTAGTAAAGGAGATTCAGATTCCATGCCGTGCATTGCAGAGGAGTCCATATTAATTTATATAGTCAAAAGGTTGTTTCTATGTTAACTTTTCAAGTATTTTAATAAGTGGACATGGATTACTAATTGGTCTATAGTCCTTACATTCCTTATGATTAGATGTTGTTGAAAGGGGCAAGATTAAGGCATGTTTAAATTGTTCAGGAAAATGACATGTTGTTAGTAAAAGACTGTATTTATGGATTAGGGATTTTTCAAGAAGGTCTGTTTACAGTTTCAGGAAGCTTGGGTAAAGTTTGGAGAATGCAACACCGCATCAGAGATTGAGGTCAAGAAGAGTTTCTTTAACATCTTTAGTAGTGAGCTGTTTGAAGTAGAAAGTATAACCGCGTATGACATAGGTGTGTAAATGTGACTCTCGGGTGGTGGAATGAAGTATAGAATTGGTGAGATTAGAAGTACTGGGCATACATGGAAACCGGAAGTTATGTCAATAATAGCTTTCAAGAGAAAATTCCTGAAGTCACTGGCATTGATTTGGCAAGAATTTGTTGATTTTGAGGGATCTGTAATGGATCCATTTAGATTTTTCAACTTTTTCTAGAAATGTTTTGAGCTGGAAGTGAAAGCTTCTTGCTTCTCTTTTTAAGGAAATAGGCCTTTGTTGAGTTTCTGGCAATTCAGCTTTCTTTCTGAGGTAAGACATTGCTCATGTAGTTGATTGTTGGATTATTTCCAGTCCCTCCATGACTTGTCATGTAGCGACTGGAGTTTTTTGATGTTATTAGTGAGCCCAGGGCAGGTTTGACCTTTTGACTTTCTACTTACTGTGGGGGAAACAGTATCCTGGCTTGAGGTAAGTTGTGTTGGAAAGCAGGATAGAGCTACCTGGAGTAACCACATGAATAAATGAAAGCTGTTTCATACATCAGATGAGTTATAAGACCATATTTTTTTCTGAATATAAATCATCATGAAATTAATAATGCTGACCCCCCAAAGCCCAGTTGCACTAACACCCCTTCTGGTACTTTATCTGTATTGTTCTCTGGCAATGAAATGCCCAATTTCAGTGTAAAAATACTACACTATATTTAAGTATTATCACAACGCATAAATGTTATGCTGATGTATTTATTGTGCACTTGCTAGTGGCCAAGATCATGTTCACAAAGGGTCAACTGACCAGCCAGAAGTTTATCAAATATATATATGTGTATACATACATAAATGCATATCTATATATATATATATATATATATATATATATATATATATATATATACACATATATATATGGGTTCCATTTTAATTTCGAAATACTGAAATCCCGAATTTCAGTATTTTTAAATTAAAATACCAAAGTCTTGAAATACTGGTAAACCAGAAGCATGAAATTCAAAATCCCAAAGTACCGAGATTTTGAATTAGCGCTTTGGGTGTTGTGGTGTGTGAATGGTAAGATGTGAGTTTGGGTATGTAAGTATGTGTATGTCTGTTAGTTAGGGGCTTTAGTGTCTGTCAGTGTATGTTTTGACTGTGATGTGTGTGTGCGAGGGTATGTATAATGTGTAGGAGTGAGTTGCTTGTGTGTGTCTGATTGTGCAATCTTGGAGTTAGTATATATAAGTAGGGGGGGTGAGGGGTGCAGTGCAGGATGGTTTACTATTAGATTTTCAAAGCGAACTCTGTCGACTGTACTGTTGGCGAACACGGAAGTTCAAAAACTGTAATATCGAAGACCAAAACCCAACCTAGGAACGGTTTTAACATGGGTCGAGATAGGTGTTCAGTGTCATTGCCGAACTGCAAACCTCTCCCCTATCTCGACCCATGTTAAAACCCATTCCTAGGTTGGGTTTTGGTCTTCGATATTACCGTTTTCAAACTTCCGTGTTCGACAACAGTACAGTCGACGGAGTTTGCTTCGAAAATCTAATAGTAAACTGTGCAGGATATTATCTTTGACTTGGGGGGAAGTGGTGTATATATGTTTGTGTGTGGTGTATCTGTAGTGTAGCATCGGGATTTTGAATTTCGCGGTTTTAGGGTTTCAGTGTTTCAGTGTTTGGTGTCTTCGGCTATGTAATTTTGAAATACTTAAATTCAGGATTTCAGTATTTTGAAATTACATAGTGAATTCATGTATATATGTATGTATACATATATATATATATATATATATATATATATATATATATATATATATATATATATATGGATCTACCTGACAACATCGACACGTCATAACACCGACAACAACTTCACCGACACCACATAATCGACAGTTCACAAACACGACACCTCATACACCCGACACATCATAACAACAAACAAAACAAATCCCCTGTCCAAAACCCACACACACAACACAAGCACACCAAAATCCTTACAAACCAACACTAACCCTTACATACACAACTATCTACAACCCTAACCGAAACCCTAACCCTAAGGTCCGTCAGTATCGCACACTCACCTAACCCGTGCCCTAATCCTAACTCACTTAACCAGCCCCTAACCCAAAAAATATCACTACTGCACCCTTATCTAACCCGCGCCCTAACCCTAACTCACTTATCCCACCCCTATCCCTACAGACCATCAACATCGCACACTTACCTTACTTGCACCCTCACCTAACCCGCCCTAACCCTAACTCACTTATCCCACCCCTATCCCTACAGACCGTCAACATCGCACACTTACCTTACTCGCACCCTAACGTCCGTCACTACCGCATACTTACACATCCTTTCCCCATCTCAGTGTTCTCAGCGTCGGTGTTTTCCTCCGTCGGTCTTCTGACTTGTCGATCTTCTAAGTCGGTGTCGGTGTTCTGAAGTGTCGATGTTGTCAGGTAGATCCATATATATATATATATATATATATATATATATATATATATATATATAAAATAAATGCTTCATCCTTTTGTTTCAATCCATCCATCTATCCATCCACAACTTTCCCATTTTTGCACATGGGGTTGGGGTGTCGCTTTATCAGTGACAATCATCTAGAACCAAGGTTTTAGGTTTTATACCACCGGGTGGCTAGCCCTGCCATGGTAGTCCTTCATGCACATTTACAACTATAGTCAATTTAGAGTATTCATTCCAGCTGCTGCATGTCTTTGGAATTTGTGAGGAAACCAGAACACCTAGAGGAAATCCTTATGAACACAGGGATGACATACTGACTCTGCACAGAAGGCACCACAGTTGAGAATCAAACTGGGAAGCCTCTTGCTGTGAGGCAACAATGCTATCTGCTGTGCCACTGTGCCTCCCCTGTTGTTTCAATCCCTATTCTAATATATTTCATATTTGCATTTTCTGCTTGTAAGAAAGCTAATACACACAGGTAAATTGTGTTTTGCATAAAAGAAAAAAGGAGTCACTAAGTCAGAATCTTTCCCTTTCCTCTGTAGGTATCACTTCTACAAAAGATGCAAGTGACTGTGTAAATATTTTTTTTAATTCTTAGATGTTAGTAAGCTCTTGAGATTCATCTCCCATTCTGTTTTCCCTTGTAATAATATATGAAAATTCTTTGAAAGCAAATGCCCTCCTGCATGCAAAAGCTATCATCTGGAATATTATTAAAAATAATCATTTTTTGAGGTGTTTTCTAATCTTCACAAAGCAAACACCATGACTGAAAGCAAACTGTAGTGAAGGTCTTCTAGACTTTTGTGGAATAAACAGAAAGGCCTCCTAGACTTCTGTGGAATAAACAAAACTTACAGATGTGTCTCCCTATTCAGTTTTCCTTTTCCCAATAATCTGAGTTTACTAACTTTTACAGTTTTATACTTTCAACTTCCATACCTGAAGTCTGAGAGCAGCCATCCCTTGGGTGGATATCAATGCCCTCTATACTTTGAAATTTTAAATGCTTTTAGGGCAGGTGGGACCTCCCTTTACCTTCATTTCAGCCTATTTTCTTGGGTTTTCTTTCCATTTCTTGCTGCTGCTGTACCTCTTAAACCAGTACTGATATTTTTGGTCTATATTATCTTAGGGAAAAAAGCACTTGGCCTACTAAACACCACACAAACCTTCGAAACCTACAAAGTGGGGGCTTATTCACCCCCACACATGCCCTAACTAAATATACCAACTCCCGAGATTGCACTACAGTTGGGAAAATGGCAAATCCCCAATGATGGCCAAGTGCTTTTTTCCCCTGGGAAAAAAGTCGCTGATGTGGCCTTTTGTTGATTTCAGCATTTGCTGTTTATTTGCCGATAAAGATGTGCTTGCTGAACACGTCTTTCGGCAAGATAATACAGACCTATGTTTTCTTGTTATCGTGGACCAGTAGTCTCAAAGACCAATCTGGCAGAAGCCAGAGTCATAATCTGAGTACTGCTAAAAACATCTGTCAGCTTTCAGTTGTCATCCATCAGTTTCTTTCTTCTTAACTAGAGTATTATTCTTTCTTTTACCCTGTCATCCATTTGTCAACTTATTCAAGTGAAATCATAATCAGGCCTAACTCTCTCTTTACATTAATAGTGTGATCCAAAATAAATACATTAGTTATCCAAGGACGTTTTAATATTTTGACCAGCACAGCATCCACTATTTTGTGAAACTCTTCAATAGATTTCATAAGCATTTTCATTTTGTTTTTTGTTGAAATGTTGTGTATTTTAGTGTACTTGTATACTTTGTGTTTGGTATTGCGTTCGTAGGTAGGTTTGGCATTGCATTTTTTTTTGGGGGGTTGCATTTTTTTTTTAATGTATGCCTGTTTTATAGTAAGTTTAATGCTATTTATGGTGATCTGTCTTTTTATTGTGATGGTTCTTCTTTTAGTTATTTGTAATTTTGTGGTTTTAACTACTATAGTTTCCATATTGTAGTGATTAATTAATTCCAGGTGTGGGTGGAGTTGTAGTTAATGCCTGATGGTTTGGGTAGAGTGGTGACAGAGCATTTGAAATCTACAGCAAATACACATATTTAGATCCCTTCACATTAATATACAAATCATGTAAAAAAAGTATTGGTGTCTCTCAAAATTGTCCTTGTCTGTTCTAATACTGGTCGCAAAGCCTTCTCCACGTAAATAGACAGTGGTTCGTTAGTCCACTCTATACTAGAAACAATCAGTCTCATTGGTGGGCATTCTAAGTTCTTATGTACCTTTGGAAGGCCATACAAGGCCGGAACCACAGGATGTTCAACATTAAAATACTTATACAAATCCTCAGAGATGATGTCAGTCATTAGCAAGTCAAGAACAAGAAAAGTCACTTTCTCCATTACTCCATTCACAAGTGCTTTAGATAGCACAGTATAAGTGGAAGGGTCTCTTACCAGTTTCTGCATCTGCTCAAAATAAAGTTCCTTATCCATTACCATGACTCCACCTCCTTTATCTGCTGGCCTTATCATTACTGAGGACGTATTTTTCAGTCTTTATGCTGCTTGCTACTATGTACTTTACTTAGATGACTACCAGTTTAACACAGACTGAATCTTTTCTCACTCATGGTACTCCTTTGGTCTCATGCAAATAATGTGACCATTATTATTAAACCAAAAAGCTTTGCTTACTGTAAGAGAAAGGAGATTTCCTAAGCTCCTCTAAAGCTGTATTGTAAATGTCCAATGAACTTAGGAGTATTACTGATCAACAGGCCTTTATGGACAGCAACAAATATATGCTTGCGTACGTTAACAAACGAGACACAGTAATCACAAAGTTTAGCAATAAAATTCATCCAGATAAATTAAACTGCTCAGCAGTCCGCTTATTAAATCATTACAGAAATACGTAGTACACTCAATAATATCTGTGGTAAAGCAAATGAAACTTAAAGATCATATAGTTTTGACTTGAAATAGTATTAAAATATCAATATATTTATTTATTTGACCAACAGAGTGTGTTTTTTGTTTAGTTGAATGCACATTTTATCAAAAATGTTTTCCTGAATGCTGGTGGAGTGTTGGGGAAGAGTTTTTAGTAATGAAAAGTGGGTGGAATTGGGGGAGGGGGTGTTTGTGTGAGAGAGTTTGTAGATTAGGATTACAGTAAGGGCTAGGTAAGGGGTAGCTTTAGTTGTGTACATGTGTGGTTATGTATGTGTAGTGTACGTGAGCATTGTGCGTAATGGTAGTATTAGGGAGTGGGTCTTTTGAGAGTAATGTGCACAGTTGGGGTTTGTGGCAGGGAACAGGGATAGTGTGTCAGATAGTAGTGTTAGGTGTATGAACACCCACGCACATCTAATTTATGTTTATCTGTTGAATCTGTAGTGTGAATTTTACATTACTTCATGTTTTAGTTATATTTATACAGTGTTATTCTTTATGTATGATTGATATTTATACTGCATAGAAATAGGGTGTCCATTTTATGGCAATCTAGTTACCTTCAGTGCTGTTGACTCACGTGAATTGAAATTTTCTCGGTTCAGTTTGTTGGGTTACAGATAAATCACATTTTTGATCATTCAGAGGCAATGATAACAGTTTTGCATTCACAAGGAAGGGAGTATGACACATTACATTGTCACATTATGGTATTCTGCATAGTGATTGTGAGGTAGGCAACAACTGTGTCTTTTCATGATGGGAAGGTGGTTGCTGTCACGTCAGAATGCTCTTTGCCCTAATATTTCAACTTCTAAACACAACATGAATATGAAATCAAACAAAAACGAGAGACGTAGAATCATTTAATTATTTTTGTTTTTAATACCAAATCAGAAGGGTACTGAGCAGAGATCGTCTATTTATCAAGCAGATACTTCCATGTGATAGCTTCAGAGGGCAGTGATTTCTTTCTTCAGTTTCTTCATTTTATACTTAAAGTTTGAGTGATCAGTCATAATCCAGTAAGTCTTGAGACTGTACTATTTAGTCCATAGCAAGGTTGTCAAAAGCTTGATCACATCAGGAATTATCACAGATTAATGTATTACACAATATAAAAACAGAGCTACACATCTCCATGCATGTCAAGGTTGACTTTATTCCAGTCTGCATCACACTTAACCCTTATATGTATACAACTGTATCCATCCAAATATGGACTTATACCAAGAGTATTTCTTAATGATTCTACTGTCTCTCTTTTTCCTCCACCTCATCGGGAAAATCTATAACTTTGGTAGTTGGTTCAGTTGTAATTATAGAAATAATAGTTACTTTCTAATAATCAGTTTGTTAGTCACTGCCATAATCAAAGTTACTAATCCCTTTTCAGTTTTTTTCAGCTCTGTTAATATGCTGGAAGCATTAGCAACAGTTACACAAAGGCATACAATTTAAAAATAAATCACAACAAATGGCAAAACCAAGCTTCACTACAAAAACATTGTCAAGTTTATTTATGAATTAAGCACTTTCATTCCCAATCAGTCCACAGCAGTACTTGTCACTGCCTTACCTAGCAAGTTTTCCAGTAATCCTTACAATTCCAGTTAAGATGAATTGAGCATCCAGCAGGACCATAAGATATGTTCTCATGTCCCATAAGGTTGTGTGCGGTATCACCCTCCCACCATTAACATTCAAACCTAACCCCCACCATACTTAAGCTATTGTCATTTTGTAAATAGCCTTTCTTAGTTTTATTCCTTTTTACCTCCGTAAGCTCTGTCATAACCTCAGTCTTACTCACGTCTTCCCTTCCTCTTCTCCCTACTATTTACCCCCTTCACATAATTTCTTTTCTGTTCAATCTTCAATTTAATTACTACATATTCATTATTTTTAGTTACAATGTATTTCACAGTTCAAATGCTATGCCCATATGTTTTTTGTATGGATACCAATAATCTGTGTTTTCATGTTATAGTATAAACTGTTATACACATTTGTATTTCTGTACTAAGCTCCCAGGCTGCACCTGCAAATGGCTCAACAAGACCAGTGTTCTATTTTGATCAAAACATTTAACTAAATAAAAATAAAAACAACAATTAATGGGAGAACGGCAACTGCTGTTTGTATAATAGTTGTTCTGACTTTGCTGTCATATAAAGTAATGTTAAGTATTTTTAAACTTTGTGGTTTTACAGTATTCGGACTCCAGGTTACAGTTAGTCATGCTTAAATTCTACTCGACTTTATAGCTGCTATTTTTAAGTTAGATCCAAAATTATATTTTTAAATTAAAAATAGATTTCCCAACTAGTGTGTAAAATCACCTTCCAAACAATGTGAAGTTTGCAAATAAGATAGGTACATGAAAGGAATATGATAAAATATAGGTGTAGGGAGAAAGAAGCACTCCAGGGTTACAGTTTTACATTTAACTTCATAAATATAGCTTTGACACTTTAGCCGTTGTCAGTTGTTTTCACCCCAATATTACGATTTAGAAATATCTTAAATTATTTAATGAGTGTAATATATTTAATTTTTCAAAGTTATATCAAAATTTGTGTGTGTGTGTGTGTGTGTGTGTGTGTGTGTGTGTGTGTGTGTGTGTGTGTGTGTGTGTGTGTGTATTTGTGCATGTATGTAATGTATGCATGCAAAACAGGAGAGAGAAGATTTTGAAAAGTAGTTACACTTTTGATAACCATATATCAATTTATTCAGAAGAAAACTTACAGACTAGTCATTACTTTTACTGCATGTAGTTTTACACAGATTTAGAGGTATCTATCTCTTCATATTGTGTGTGACAAGTACAAGATACAAGAGAACTGAACTTTTGTACACATTGTACAAAGAAATCTTTCAATTTCTATAATTTACTAAATTGATTATTTCACCTAGTGCCAAAAGTTGCATCAGCAAACCAACTATTAAGGCCCATCCATGAGGTTACAGTTCCATTGCAAACTGGCAGCAGGATTTGCGTTCCCTCAGAAGATTATTCTTTCTAGTTATTATTTTGGAAACATGGAATCGTATGTCAAACAATCTGAACACTAGTGTCTGTGAGCGGTAAATCCAATTAAAGTGCATATGTTTAAGTATACATATCAGGTCGTTTAGTGGCTTGTGGAAACCATTTAGCTTGCTAATAAAGGAGACTGTGAAGTCTGCCCAGCTTATATTAATGAAATTGCCTTCATTGATATCCTTGCCTGGGAAAAGTCTTTATAATTCATATTAGTTTGTCTACAACTGCAGATAATACAATTGCATCATATTTCACGGGATATCTCAAAAGCACATGAACATTGGCCCAAGTCCACTTTACTATATCAGTGAGTAAGTAGGGTGTGCAGTTACATACATAATTACAAAACAAACATCCACTATTTTATGACATGTTCAATGTCATCCTGATTACCTTATGCCCTTTGTATCTGACTCCAACTCCAATACAGCTCTCTCACGTTACTTCACATACCAGTTTACTGTAACATAGGAAACATTTAGCATTTTTTTAAGGGTAGATTTTCCACTGGGAGTCTAAATAACCGAAAATCACTTATATGTTTAAGATTATTTTATTTGTATTAAATAAACTGTACATTGCAAGCTATAATTGATTAAATAAACAGCTATGTGAGTGTGTATAAGATTAACAGGGCATTGTAAACATTTGTTTTACAAACAACGTAAAAAATTAACTTAAAGCAGATCATTGAATTTGAAGGTGTTTGATAATTTTCTCCATATTTTCAGCAAATGTAGCTCATGGCACAACTTTATGAACTAATGTGACAAAATAAGCATTGTGACATAGTGACTACTACATCTGGTAAGCACATTGCTCATTGTGGTTTTATGGATGACATTTATACACCATGTTGGGATTGCCTTTATGAGAAGTTATGTCATGGAAAAGGAATACAGAGTTTTTAAATCTGACTCAGTTAAGCAAACCAAGAAGAGGCAATCCTCTCTGACAACAAATAAAAAGCTGTTTCTATTGGTGTACATCACAACCACTACCTCTTAAGGGAGTCAGATTTCTGACCACTGGCTCTAGAGAGGATTCTGAGGAAGTGGCTTCAGTGAGCTACTGCTGATGTATAAAGGCAGTCTGAAAGATGCCCCTGAAATCTGAAAATGAAATAGAAGTTGTCCCTTAAAACAGAAGCTGATGGAATTACCCCTGCCTGTATGATAAAGCATATTGAAGGGAAAAGGTGATATCTGTGCTTGTTCTACCAGCCAGTTTTGGGGAAACACTATATAATCAGCGTGTACAGAAATGAAATTATGTTGACTGAGAAGAAGCTAGATTGAACTGAACAGAAAGCAGTGGACTCACAGCAGTACTTATTTTGTAGCTGGATCTGGGAAACAAAGGGATGTCTACATGCCCAGGAATATAGTGACCATGCAATTCTAACATATAAACATAGAACATGTTGAGAAGGTTGCATAAATCAGAAGACTGTATCACTGCTTTGAAGATAATATAACTGAAACCAAATATTCAAAAAAACTAACCATTTAAAAACATTTTGTTGAAACAAAGACCTATTCAAAGTACACAAAACTCATAATTACCCATGGTATTTCTTGGTTGAGGCAAACTCCTTAGTCAGGCCATAAAAGCATACATACCCATAATCCCAAGAGTAACCTTAAATCCATCCATCCTCTACCCCTTTTTCCTATTTTTGCACATGGGGTTGGGGTGTCACTTCAACAGTGACAATCATGTTGAGCCATGGTTTACACCGCTGGGTGGCTAGCCCTGTCTAACCCTAATATTTCTAATAGGAGTCAGAAGCTGTGTTAATCCCAGTTTGATCGCCAACTCTAGCTCAAAGGACAATGGCTTAAACAAGTTCTACAATAACTGCATTTGACCAAACTGAATTTCATTAATTTTGTCATTGAAGCAAAGTGATTCTTGCCAAAAAGTTCTCAATCAAATTGTCTTTTGTCAAGCAACTTACTACCCCCATTGGACCATATCTAATCTTATAAGAGACTTCAGATAAAAGGCTGTAGCAGTTTTAGGTACTGCCTTAATGGAATATAGAGCATCTTTCCTTGTTTTGTTTAACATTTTTTTTTCTGTCAGCAGTATGTGTTTTGCAGTTGTCTGTTTGTGGAAGAAATAAAGATCTATCGAAATATTCATCTTTTATGTTAAGCAGCATAACAAGGCACAGACATGGGAATGAAAAGTTAAACAGTTTCAATATTTTTGAAACTAGCCTTTTTCAAGTGTGACACTGAAGTGTCAGCTAAAAGTTAGGGAAGGTGTAGCTCTGAGTGTGCACATTACACGTTGGAGTACATTTTTACCAATGGGCAAATATGAAAGTAACAGTACATGTGAAAGCTTTTTTGTGCCATTGCGGACATCTATTCTTTATTTGTCAACCTTAGTGTTTTTCCCACTCTTTTTCTGCATGTTATTATTCCTCTGCATAGTGGTAAGAGGAGGTGTAGTCCAACCATAGCTTCAGTTTGTGTTTATGGATTGGAAATCAGCAGCTCTCAGACCACAGTTTTCTCCTTTTGCCAGTAAGTCATTCAAGCCATGCTGTCAAGTAAACTAAATTACTCACATTTTTTTTTTAAGAATGTAATAATTTTAGTGTAGCAAATATCTGAAATTGCCTCTGCGGTCCGTATCTCAGTGAACAATATCTGCAGTTAAATAGTTCAATTAACAGTCCAAACTAATTGAACTAAGGTGGTTAAGATTAATTCATGCATTACAAATATCATTCCTTTAATTCTGAATCAGAAAACTGGAAACTGGCCATTAACTGTAAGATTTAGGGGACAGAAGCTTGCAAATAGGTCATTTGGGGTTTAAATCAGAGTGAACAGTACATATCTCACTCAAAAGAAAAAAAATTATACACACACACACATACACACTCACACACACACACACACACACACACACACACACACATATATATATATATATATATATATATATGCATGGAGGAAGAAGAAGAGGATTAAAAACACTATCTGCTGCAGAAAGATTCTGGATGAAGATCAGCAATGTATTTTATGTAATGCTAATGCATGTGTACATTGCATTTGTTGATTCCTGGTTCGACAGACCTTACCATTCCTTATTGCACTTAGCAGCCTTTGTAGAGATTATGCCTTGTGCTTTGGGGGCCAGTGGTAGGCTTAGTAAGCTATAAAGTATGACCTGGATTCATTAATTGGCCTGGCCATGAGGGGTAAGATTGCAGCAAAAAAAAGTTTTTTTAGTGTGATCACAGAAACCAACATTTCAGAAACACATAAAGCGCGATGAAGGAAGACCTCATTATCAGTTAATCTGCATGTGTCTGAATCACTTGTGAAAGTCCCCGATGTTATTGTCACCCCCTCAGTACTGCAGGATTTGCTAGTTAGTTAAGGGGAGTATAGGTATAGTAGTGACACACCACTTCCCCCATACACATGCAGACATACGACATTGACACATATACACACCTACATACTTACACTCACTTAACATTGAGCACACACACCTCACTCAATTTAATTCATGGAAACACTCACCTATTCACACTACCTTACTATACCGTAACTAACCCACTATTACAACTACCCAAGCAGACACACAGTCTCACCCCCTCCCCCCCCACACACACACATACACACAGAAATTTCTCTGAAAACACTTGCATATGCAGCCACACAGATACACACACATGCACACATACAAAGACTCATCATTACCTGTTTGTTAAACTAGCCATCTCTTACCTCTAACTTGATGTCACCCACTAAAAGTTCATAGGTTCATAGAAGATTATTAGGCTAATAGCTTAAGTGCCCTTACCCTAGCCAATCAGACCTAATTTTACCTAAAATATGGTCCCTAGGGGGAAGAGGATGGCATGGATATGCGCCTGGGCATTGTGTATCTTGCAGATTGCCCCTGTCCATTAGGGACATAGCCACTACCCAAGGTGCGAATTTCCAATTCCCCATCCACTGATCCAAACTGCATTTGAAGAGGGCCAAGAAAGGTCTCTGCTTAAGGTGAATAGGAAATCTGTTCCAAAGAAAGAGCAATTTCTGAGACACATATCTGTCTTTCTAGCATGTTTTGTTTGAGTTTCTGAATATGTTTACATCCCTAGATCGAGTGACTCTCATGCTGTTTCACTTGCAGTTGTGTAGCAGCTCCATTGGGGCTGGATTTGTGAGTCCTTGATGGTCAGGCATAGGTCACCCCCTAATAGTCAGTAGGAGACAGAGTAAAGGAATAGGGATTTTAGTTTATCTGCATAGTTCATGTTGTTTACATCCTGCATTTTCTTTGTGAGAACCTTGAGGTCACTCCATCTGCTGTAAGTGCCTAGTGAAGTGCATTCCAGTTTGGTGTATTGCACTTGATTATTGGTCTAATGAGGGGTGAGTACAGTGGCACTATAATTTCCTTGGATCTGGATGCTATACCTTTATTTATAAGTTGTGCCACATAAAAGGATGTTCCCACCACTGTGGACACATGGAGATCAAAGGTCAGGCTATCTATCTGCATAGTAAATCTTTCATCTCCGAGTCTACTGTAAGGGGCATGCTATTGATGTTGTAATTTGCAGGGGTGTTTGACATCCCAAGGAGTATGATAATGCATTTGTTTTGTATTTAGTTTTAGACCATGGTTCTGATAACAATCATTTGTCTGATCTAGACCCTCCTGAAGGATATCTACATCACTGGGGGATTCTATGATTGCACCCAGCTTGCAGTTGTCGACAAACTTTGTCATCCAGAGGCCTTTCACATTTGTCTTGACTTCAGAGAAGTATATTCCAAACAGGAGTGGTCCCAGTACTGAGCCCTGTGGCACACCACTAATAACTGGCCTCTTGCTGGATCTGGATTCACCCACTTTAATCACATGGACATGTATCTTGTCCATGAGCCAATTGGCTATCCATCTGGTGACACAGGGATTTATGTCCAGTTTTATGACCTTATTTACAATACCTCAGTGGGGAATTGTGTCAAATGCCTTGGCCAGGCCAAGGTAGGCTGTATGTACTCTTTTGCTTATATCCATGGCCTTAGTGACTTTTTCAAAGAAATCCACCAGATTCATTAGCCATGCCCTGCCCTTGACAAAGCCCAACTGGGTCAGGTCCTATATTTGGAGGTTTCCTTTGTCATTATTTACTAGATCCATGATTATTTTTTTTATGGCCTTACATATATGACTAGTCAAATTTCTGGGTCTGTAATTTCCTGGGTCAATCGATGGTCCCCCCTTTATGCAGAGGGATGACCATTGCTGTCCTCCACTCTATCGGGATAAAGCCTGTCCAGAGGCTGTGATTAAATAGAGATGATAATGGGCCTGATAAGTCTTGATTTAAGCTGTTTGACAGGCAACCTGGTATATTGTCAGGTTCATAGGTATGTACTAGGCTAATGGCCCTTTACGAGCCTTTACAAGCCTAGCCAAATTGCCCTGGCATCATGCCACCCAATCTTAGTTCTCAGTGCCTCTGTCGGGTAGAGCCACTGGAGTGATCCCTGGGGTGAATTTTCTATTTTCCATCCACTCATCAAGATTTCTCTTGAAGACAGCCAGTGAGGTGCTCTGTTAGACATGTATGGGAAGTCTATTCCATAGCATGGGCAGTCTCTGGGTTATGAACCTGTCCCTCCAGCACGTTCTGTTGATTGTGGTAATGAGGCTGAGGTCTCTGGAGTGTGTGGTGCAGAGGGATTGGGATTTCTTTAGATGTAGCATTTCTAACAGAGCTGGGTCAGACATGGCTTTGTAAGTCAAGCAGAGATTGCCTCTAAGTAGGCGATCTGAGACAGAGAATAGTTGGAGTTTTTTTTATTTAAGGCCTAGGATCCTCTTTGTGAGGTACTTTTGTGGCCTCTCCAGTTGTTTCAGGTATCTAGTGAGGTACATGCCAAATGGGTATGACTGGAATACAAGGAATGACTGGCCTAATGAAGGAAGAGTAGAGGGAGACAATGACCTCTTTCTTCCTGGACGCAAAACTCTTAGTAATGAGATGTGCCATATAGAAGGACTTTCTGACCACAGTGGCAATATGGTGATCAAAAGAGAGGCTGCTGTCAACCTGTGTTCCCAGATAACACCTTCTGAGTTCAGTGGACTACCATTGATGTGGTAATTCATGGGAAATGGGTTTTTCCCAAAGGGGATGATGACACATTTTTTGGCATTGAGCTTAAGGCCATGGTTCTGACACCAGTCGCTGGTCTCGTTAAGGCCTTTCTGTAGGATGTCAACATCACTTGGGAAGTTAATAATGGCTCCCAACTTGCAATTGTTTGCAACCTTTGTCAGCCAGAGTGCCTTCATGTTGGCCTGGACATCAGAGAAGTAAATACCAAACAGGAGAGGACCCAGGACCGATCCCTGTGGGACTCCACTTGGAAATGGTTGGCAGTCTGACTTAGAGTCAGCTACTTTCACACTGTGGGTTCTATCTTTGAGCCAGTTTGCAACCCACCTAATGATGTAGGGGTTGATGCCTAGCTTACTGAGTTTTTCTATGATTCCTGAGGAGGGAATGGTATCAAAGGCCTGGGCCAAATCAGGGCAGGCTGTATGAAGCACCTTACCTTCATCCACAGCTCTGGTGATTGACTCAAAGAATTTGACCAAGTTGAGCAGGCATGATCTACCCTTCACAAAACCAAACCCTATATCCTTGTTTATTAGGTCCATGATGATGCACTCCATAGTTTTGCATATCAGACTTGTCAGGATATTGGGGCAATAGTTCCCAGGGTCTGTAGTTGCTCCTCCTTTGTGGACAGGGATGACTATAGAAGTGCGCCATTCAGTAGGGACAAAGCCTGAGGTGAGGCTGTGACTGAACAGAGCACACATGTGAAGTGCCAGTTCACTCTGTAGTTCATATAGAACACAGCCAGGGATATTGTTTGGTCCCATAGAAGCTGTATTCTTGGCCTTGGACACTGCTGCTTTAACCTGTGCAGCAGTAATACTGGGTGCCTGGCAATCATCTGGTATCGTGATTGGTCCTTTTGGGGGGAGAGGGGTAAAGTTGGCTCTAAATCTGTCGGCCAGTATATTGGCAATATCTGTTGGCTCGGTATAGGAAGTACCATCGTGCAGTAGTTCAGAGCAAATCTGGGTATTGCCATGGAGATTCTTTACATAACTGTAGAAGGCCTTGTGGTTGTCATTGCTGTCTGCTGCAATTCTGTTTTCATATCTAGCTTTAGAGGATTTGATGAGGGATCTCAACTTTTTGTTGAGGCTGATAAAGGTGTTTTTCCAGTCTTGGGACTTCACCTTATTCTGCATCAGTTTCCTCCTTCTGTTGCAGAGTTTGTTTATGGCAGGGGCTACCAGATTGGCTTCTTTTTTTGGAGGAGAGCGTCTTGGTTCTATTGGGTATGGCGAAATCCATGCATTTGTATACGTGTTCGTACAGTGCATTGGTGTATGATTTGCGGTCATGCAACTATTCTCCATTTGCATGGGTGCCGTGAAGTTAGGCACCTTTGTTTTTTGCAGCCCAAAGTTAGCTTTGGAGAAGTTTTTCATGGTGGATACCTTTGCGGGAGGAGGGGTGTAAGGATGTGGATTTCCAAGGTGATTAGTTTGTGGTGGGATCTAACCAGGGAGGAGTTGACTATTGGTGTAGAGCAATGGTCGCCCATGTTAGTAACGACCAGGTCAAGGATGTTGCTACCTCTAGTGGGGGTAAGAACAAGTTGGTCCAGGGCATTGGAATTAATGAATTCCAGGAAATGTTGAGCAAGTGTATTGGTACATGAGTAATTTTCCCAGTTAATAGAGAGGTAGTTGAAGTCACCTAGTATGAAAGTGTTGGGTTGGGCCCTAATACTCTCCAAGGTGCTTAGGAATGTGAAGTGTGAGTCTTGGGACATGGTTGGGGACCTATAACAAGCTACGACCTGAATAGCAGTCTTACCCAATGTTAGCTGCACCTGAAGTATCTCTGATGCGTTATGTTGGGCTACCAGTCTGGAGGTGTGCACATCCTTTATGAATATGGAAACACCACCACCTTTGGAGCTTCGGTTTAAGTTCTGGGGCCGAAAGGTGTGGAATCAGTTGTTGCCTGGTAGTGCAGGGGTGCCTTCTGCTGCCTTGAGCAAGGTCTCTGTTACAGCACAAATGTCGATGTTCTCCATTTTAAGGAGTGCTTCGAGTGAATGCATTTTGAAATTGAGACAGCATGACCCTCAGATTGCATTTTTTAACTGTTACGGTGGTAATTTGGTCTTTGTAACACTGCCAACAAAGGCAGTACAGGGGTGGCAAGAGCCTTGGCCAGTATCCGGAAGCCCAGGGGTGACAGATGCAGACCATCTCTGGCAAACATCGAGGTCTGTCAGTCATGTCATCCCAGGCAGACAGATACTGGATCCCCTTAGAATGACACCAGAAACCTAGCCAGTTGTTGAAATCAATCATTTTCTGCTTGTGCAGTGGTATCATTCTGGGTGATGGTAGGACTAGGGTCATACCCACCTGGGCTACATAATCCGAGAGCTCCACCATGTCTCTTTTCATGTAGACAAGGGAGGTATGTCTCAGGTTTTTCACACTCACATGTACAATGACAGAGTCATATTTGTACCTGTTGTTGAAGGACCTGAGTGCATGCATTATGTGGCAGATCCTGGCACCTGACAGGCAGCTGACTGTTACTTTCTCCTTATTCAACCTAGTAAGTGGGACATCAGTGTGCCTCACTATTGAGTCACCTATGACTAGTTTGCTGGGCATGCTGTTTTGTCTTAGGGGCTTTTGTTGAGTGGCACACTGTTTAGGAGAGTTGTGTGTCTCATGATTAGTGTTGTGTTGTGGTTGTCGAGTGCATTTCTGCCTTGGAGTTCTCTGTTGTTTGGGTATATTTTTGAGAGCCTCCGTGAAAGTGGGTGTGTGGTTTATGTTTTTTATGTGAAAGCAGTAGTGGTGTGTGTTCTGGAGGGCTATGAGTTCCATGTCGTGTGATGCAAGTGTTGACCTTCTCCTCTTGACTAGCTATTCCGGTCTTGGCTGGAGAGTGTGTGGCTTCCAGTTTAGATATACAAGTGCATCTCTCGCAAGTCTGAGTGTTGGGAGGCAAGAGGAGAGGGTTGTTGGTGTACATGAGGCAGTTGCTACATTGCCTCAGGATGCCCGAGTTCACCAGGTTAATAGGAGAAAGCACAGGGAACTGACTTCTAGACATGCATGGAGGGGTGGGCATTAATAATAAGTACTGGAGCTGTTTTCTTGTAGAACGTTTAGTGCTGGTAGCACTTGCATGTGCTACAATAATTGCTACAAGAAGTCTAGTATGGTAAAGTGCTAGACGAATAAGCTAGTAAAAGTGCAGGATAGGAGAGAACTGGCAGATCTAAGAGAAAAATTGAAGAGCAGATTTTGGCACCTCTCAGAAGCTTACAAACAGTCCTGAATACAACAATCGGTATCTGGACTAGACTAGTTACAGGAAAGGTGGAAAACAAGTGCAAATGTGGGCTTTTAAACCAGAAAGTTGAAAGAGAGAGAAAAACTGTCCAAACGGCCAATAAACTACAAATTCTGGGCCAGAAACCATTCCTCTTGTGGTAGATGGGCTACCTAGTGCTTACCACTCCCACTGATAAGCTAGAAGGCTTCTCTCCAACACAGAAAAGCTTGGGGGGGGGGGGCTCAAATGCTTACATACAGTTCTGGATAGAGCAAATCTGTATCTGGACTAGACTAGTTACAGGAAAGGCAGGAAAAGCACAAACGCGGCTTTTAGACCAGAAAGTTGAAAGAGATGGAAATAAAACTGCCTGAACGGCCAATAAACTATAATTTCTTGGCCAGAAACCACTCCTCTTGTGGTAGATAGGCTACCTAGTGCTTACCACTCCCACTGACAAGCTAGAAGGCTTCCCTACGTCACAGAAAGGTTTGGGTGCTCAGAAGCTTGGTCTAGGTTCCATTGAAGCCATGTTTTTAGCTTTAGAAAGCACAGTGGCAACCTATTCTTTGGTGATAATTGGCAGTGAAGCAGTGGAGGGAACTGAAAGTGACGGGGTGGTGAAATTTTAGGCTATTTTTACCTCAGAGTCTGCTTTTAGAGACTTAAGTAGTACCCTGATTCACTTGTTCTGACTAATGATGGACTTATTTCTCTGTCATGCATATTCCCTCTTACCTCACAATAGGATTTTCTTTCTTTTGTTGCACCACCTATTAATACTAGGGGTCCACCAGGGTGGCTTGTTTTTGCAGTTTGACTTGGGTGTACTTCTTTCTGGTACTGCCATTTTTATGCAATTGTTTATATGGTCATGGCGAGCTTTTGTGTATGTCTGTACATTGATTTCTGTGTTTTCTGAATTCAGGGGAGCTTGGAAACTAGCTATCTCATCCCATAATAGGGGGAAATTTACCTTAGAGAAGTTCTTAAAGTTTTTAGGGTTAGGTGGGGGGACTAGTTTTACCTTTATTTCAGGGCAGACTGCTTTGTGATCTGATCTTACTGGCAAGGACATAACACTAGTGGAAGGGGTGCAGCACTCTCCCATACTTGTAAGTACCAGATCTAGGATATTTGTTCCCTTAGTGGACATGCAAACTACCTGCTAGAGGGCATTTGAAATTACAAAGTCATGTCAATAAATCTTTGGACCTGCATGTTAATGGTCATGTATGCCACTCCATTAATGAAGGAGCAGTTAAAATCACCCATAAGAATGGTTTTGGGCTGGATGGTAACTGATTGTAGTAACTTCAGGTATGATATATGGTGTCTCTCATCTTGTTTCCCATTAAAGACGAACAAGTGGGGTAGTTCGTTTACATGATTTATTACACAGAATCATATCAGGATGGATATCAGCAGAACAAAACATAAACAAACTGATTAACTGACAGACTACACAGATGGGCATGCTTACATCTCAACAGTTTGCTACAAAATGGCAGTTAGGCTCACATGTAATCAGTATTTATACACTTGTGCAAGCCCCTAGAAAGCTTCTTAAAGGTATACACACATATTGAACTACATCCTCCATCTTAAATGAATTGCCCACAATACAATGACATGTGAAAAGAAATATGCAATGGCTGAGACAAAAAAATAAACACAAAATTAATGTCATTATGCCCAAGTTGCCATGTATCTGGAACATGGTCTGGAAATACGACCTGATCTAGTGATATAGCAATCTAGAAATGGGTTTAGCAACAGGAACATTCATCGGTGAACAATTTGCTTCAAGGGTTTCAGGATTCTTCTCAGTAACAGGGATATTTACTGGAACATTCTCTGGCACTGGAATGCTGGATAACTCACTTTGAGATACAGAGTCTTTCTCGTAGGTACAGTATGATACTGCAATACAGGCTCAGACACCGGAACCAAATGTTTCCGATTCCGCCTAAATTATGCTCCTTGTGATTCCACAATGTACAGTCTTGGCTCTGGACATACACTTTTCACAACGCCAGTCTGATCAAAACCTTTTGACATCTGCATCCTTGCTATCTCCCCTTTTTGTAATGGATTGAGCAATTTGCTGGTCTTATCATAATAGGACTTCTGGGCTAAGCACTTCTTTAACAGTTAACCAGAGGTGTTTTACTGCTTAGATTGTATCAAATAAAGCTTTTCACATGAACAACTCCTGGAGACTCTGTACCTGCAGCATTTTTGGATTTTCCTTGTGGTATTGTTGCTGTGTTACGCTGCTTGGACTGTTTCTTTAACAGATTGGCTTTCATTGATCTGTTGTTCTTCACACATGAAACCAGTAATGAGCTACTAATTGGTAGAGTGGTTCTGGTTTGTCTCGACAGAAGTCTCTGTGCATGTGAACCAAGATGTTTATCACAAGCAACATTTCTGAGATTCAAGAGATTGAAGAAAACATCACTATTGTCTCATTTCGACTTCTCTAGTAACTGTTTCACACTTTGAACTGCACATTCTGCCAAACCATTTGACTGCAGGTACTCAGGACTACTCGTGACATGAGTAACAGCAAATCTTTTGAACTGCTGTCTTCTAAACTGTGTACCATTGTCAGAAATAACTTTGTGCGGATGACCAAGGACTGCAAAATGATGCTTCATCTTAGTAATGACAGTACTGGATGCTAGATTAGGAAGTAGGTCAATCTCAAACCAATCTGAATAAAAGAGATACTAACACCAAGTAATGTTGACCATTCCATTCATGTCTGTACCTCTTGTCAACCAAGGTAGTCCAGGAATCTGGTTTAGCTGAAGTGGTTCTTTCTGTTGATGTGACTTAGTACTGTTACATACAGAACAAGATGAAATTACTGTCTCAATGTCTTGTGACATAGAAGGCCAAAATACTACATCTCTCACCCTTCTTTTGGTAGAATCAGTTCCTGGGTGGCCATGATACAAGGTAGTAATATACTCTTGTTGCAAGGACTTTGGAACAATCACCTTAGGCCCTTTCATGATGATGCCATTGTCCAACAAAATCTCATCTCTGTAATGAAAATAAGGTTGCACTTCTACAGGTATAGAAGATTGCTTTGAAGGCCATCCTCAATTGATAAAGTGGTTGAGCTTCTGAAGTATTGGATCTGAGGCTGTATGACTTCCAAACTCATTAAGATGTGTGGAAGAAAAATTTCTCACTTGCATGACTTCAAAACTAAATTTCTCATTTTCATACTGTTCAGTGGTATTTCTGGGTGATATGGATAATGTATCAACAAGATAAAGAAGTTTGCCTTTCATGTAGACAAGATTGAAATCATACTTTTGCAATTTGAACATCATGCATTGCAATCTGGCTGGAACTGTATACATAGGCTTTCTCAAAATAGTGACCAGAGGTTGGTGATCTGTTTTGATCTGGATAGGTTTACCATAAACATAATTATGGAACTTTGAACATGCAAGCACAATTACCAAGAGCTCTTTCTCTACTTGCGCATATGCATTTCAGTTTGGTTTAGAGTTATGGACACATAAGCTACTGGTCTACCCTCTTGAAGAATGACTGCACCAAGACCAACTTTCGAAGCATCACAAGAAAGAGTTACTGGTTTGTGAACACCATAGTATCTGGGTCTATATCAGTCCATCGAAATGGCTGATGATCGAACACCAGTTGTTCGAACTGTGAAGTTCGAACACTGATTATCGCGAAGCCGCAGAACACTGAATTCTTTCCCAGGGAAAGAATTCGGTAGGCCATTTCTGCGGCTTCGTAATTATCAGGACTGTGGTGGGAAGTTACGGGTCGGGTTCAGGTGAGTGTGCGATTGTGTGGATGTTAGGGTTAGGGGGCGGGTTAGGTGAGTTAGGGTTAGGGCACAATTGAGGTGGGTGTGTGATAGTGACATACTTTAGGGTTAGGGAGGGATAGGTTTGTTAGGGTTAGGGTGCGGGTCAGGTGAGTGTGCGATAGTGATGGACCTTAAGGTTAGGGTTTGGGTTAAGGTAAGTAGATGGATAGTAGTGTATGTACAGTTTAGTGTAGGGTTAGATGTAGGATTTTAAGTGTTTGTGTGTGAATTGCTGTTTTTTTGGTGTGCTTGTGTTGTTGGTGTGTTTCTTGGAACAGCAATTTTTTTCCCTGGGAAAAAATCGCTGTTCTAAGACTTCGACGTTTTTGTACTTCGTAGTTAGAAGTTCGAACATATGGTGTTCAAACTTCAGCCATTTCGGTGAACTGATATAGACTGTAGTAACTGAGAGTTGGACTGACAATTTTCTGTTTCAGACATCAAATGCTGTCTGATGTTGTTCTGAACATGACCAGATACATCTTTGCATGTCAGCTCTCTAAGTGGTGCTGAAAGTTGGCTCAAGTCTGGAAAGAACATGCCTAGATAGTTAACCATGCCAAGAAAACATTGTAGAGCTTGAACATTGCCTGGTGCTGGCATCTCAAGAACTGCTGTTTGCTTGGAAGGATCTTGTCGCAAGCCTGAACTGTTAAATAAATGATCAACATAGGTAACTTCTCGTAGTCTGAACTTGTACTTCTGAGAACTCAGCTTAAGATTCACTTCATGTGCTCATTCCAGAACTTTCTTAAGGTTTCTGTCATGCTTGGCTTCACCATTACTTCCTACTAGAATATCATCAACTATAATAGCATACAAATACCCATAAAAATTTGCATGCTGGAAGACTTCACTGGTAGAATGTATCCCAAATGGCATTATCAAAAATCTATATCTGCCAAAAGGAGTACTGAAAGTGGTTAGCAGTGAAGATTTTCGATCAAGCCAAATTTGCCAAAATGAACTCATTGCATTCAAGACAGAAAAAACAGTTGGATTTGGCATAAGAGCAGTGACTTCTTCTACTGTACACATTGGATGATGAGATCTTTTCAGTACTTTGTTCAAATCTTATGGCTTAATTCACATTCTGATATCATCTGAGCCTTTCTTATGAGCAACGACCATGGAGGATACCCATTCATATGGTTCTTCGACTGGACAAATAACACCTTGCTGCACTATTTTATCTAGCTTGGCCATGACTCTGTTCTACCTAGCTACTAGAAGTTTCCAGACTGGCCTACAACTGGACTGATTTCAGGGTCTATCTTCATGGAGTACACAGCTGTGAGTTTGCCTAGTTTGTCTTCAAAGAGATCACCATAGGTAGAAAAAATAGTATGGCCGAAATTAGCACAATGGTCTTACAAGCTTACATGGTCCACTTTCTTATTAAATGAAAGTAGTCCCATTTCCAAACTGTCTCTGTGGCCTAAAATGACTGTACGTGCCTTTTGACCACATAAAATTGCAAGTTATAGCTGTTCCCAGCAGAGTAACATGAAAAAACTACTGAATCTTCAGTATGAATTTCTTCACCTCCACAAACAACAAGCTTCTCCCACTTTACCAAATCAAGTTTTTCACCAGCACATACTCTAGCAAATATTTCTGCTGACATAAAATTGCACTTTGAACCTGTGTCAACTTTTAGCTCTATGGGTTTCCCATTTATCCGAATAGTACAAAATACATTATTCTTTGCTCATAAAGCTATTGCTTTGATTGTTTCATTAAGCACAGACACACCATCAACATAAAATGTAGGGTCACAGCTTTCTAATTGATCAACTTGTTTATTTTAATTCTCTCTTTTAATAAAAGACTGCCCCTTATTTGATTCATAAAGCCTTTAGAAATTATTCCGCTTATTACATTTGTGGCATTGTTGACCAAAAGCTCAGTAATTTTCTATTTTGGACTCATGATTCCCACCACAGTTACAACAGTTGAATATGAAACTAGGTATAGGCACATGCTTTGAGTTTGCTGACTCACTCTTGTGCTTCACTGAGACTGTGCATACTCTGGAATTTGTTAAAAGTTACAGGATTTCCCTGTGGATGTTGCAGGGCTTACAATTGCTGCCATGTGCTTGGGCCTGTTTCTTTTAACCACGTGCTGCATACTATCAACATGAGCTTTAGAAGAAACTGGAGGCAAGCATTTATCATTTGTAAACATATTTGTGTGCTTTTCCGTGAGCTCATATATCTGACAAATCTCAATGGCCTTATTCAAAGTTAAATCACTGTCACGAAGCAAAATTTTTCTCACAGCATCATCTTTAATACCACAGACAAGTCTTTCTTTTATCAACTAATACCTTAAATCACTAAATCTGCACATTTTAGCCTTGTTTCTCAAGTCGGTTATATATACTGCAAAAGTTTCCCCAGCTTTTTGATCTCTTTGTAAAATAAGTGCCTTTCTATTGTAACATTCATTCGGGGGTTATGCATTTATCTAAATTTACATTTTAAGCACTCTGAGTCAAATACAGCAGGTGCATGCACAATGAACGCTCCCTTTCTATGGCTTCTGAACCAGCTAAATTAAGCAGGATAAATGCCTTTGCATGGTCATCTTTATCCAAAAATGCAGCTTGTATGAAAATATTGTACTCATGCTCAAACACTTTCCAATTTTCTGCAACATTATTATTAAAGACAAGTGGAATTGGGTTTTGAAATCCATCTGCCATGCCAACAAATTATGCCCAAACACACTGAAAATGGCCTTTGTAATTATGTATGAACATGCACACACAGCCAGTACTTGTATTAACAAATGCACAATAAACTCTTCAAAATATTGCACTTTGTGAAATATGCTTTGAAATGGCTGTATTTTTTTTAAATAACTGCACTGTAATACTGCGCAACCATGCAAACACTTTTTATACTTTGGATACTGAAAGGGATTTAATTAATGTGAAAAAAAAGTAGGTGCTATAAGCTACTTAAAAAAATGTGGTTGTTTCCTTTATTTTATTCATTTTTATGTGATTTGGACTTTAGCCTACAGGTGACAAGTGAAGTCCATCCCTGGCAGAGCAACATGGCCTATCAACCATGTCCTCCCAGGCTGACAAATATTGGACTTCTTTGGAATGACACCAGTAGGTAAGCCAGTTGTCCATCATTTTCTGCTGGTATTGTGGCATCATCCTTGGAGATGGTAGAATGCTATTCAGGGCTTGGCTCATACCTGCCTGTGACACATATTCTGAGAACTCAATCATGTCTTTCATCATAGGGTTAGGTGGGGGGACTAGTTTTACTTTTATTTCAAGGAAGACTGCTTTGTGACCTGATTTTACTGGCAAGGACATCACAGTAGGGAGGGTGCAGCACTCTCCAATATTTGTGCGTACCAGATCTAGGATATTTGTTCCCCTAGGGGGAGTGCAAGCTAGCTGCTCCAGGGCATTTCAATTTACAAAGTCAAGAAATCTATGGGCCTGCATGTTAGTGGTAGTGTATTCCTCCTCATTAATGGAGGAGTAGTTAAAATCACACATGAATATGGTATTGGGCTGGATAGTGAGTTATTTTTGTAATTTCAGGTATGATATATGGGTTTTCTGGTTCATAGTGGGGGATCTGTAGCTAGTGAGAGTATGGTAATGGATTTTCTCCATGGTTAGTTGGACATGGAGTAACTCAAGCATGTTGTATTGTTTGACAAGCCTTGATGTGCGCTTATCCATTATGTAGATAGATACACCTCCACCTTTAGATCTTTTATGTTTAGTGGATGTTTGGAATGTATGAAAGGCATTATAGCCATGCACTGCTGGAGTGCTGTCCATGGCTGTGAACCATGTTTCAGTAACTGTACTGATGTCAGCATCCTCCAGGCTGAGCAGAGCTTCCAGGTAGCGCAATTTTTTGTTGAGGCTCCTAGCACTGAGCAGTAACACTTTTGGCTTGTCCTGAGTAGCTTTTGTTACGCTGGAAGTTTGTCAGTTTCCTAATGCCCAAAAAAGGCACTATTGGCACAGATAATGTTTTGGCCACTATCTGGAAGCCTAGATGTGATAGTTGAAGACCGTCTTTGGCAAAGCAGTATGACGTAGCAACCATGTCCTCCCAGGCTCCTTTGGAATGACACCAGTAGCTAAGCCAATTGTTGATAATTTTCTGCTGGTATTGTAGCATCATCCTTAGAGATGGTAGAATGCTGCTCAGTGGTAGACTCATACCTGCCTGTGACACATATTCTGAGAGCTGAATCATGTCTCTCATAATATAGTCCAAGAAGGTATATCTTGGGTCATTCACACCCACATGGATTATGACTGAATCATACTGGCACTTAGGGGTAAGTGACCTGAATGCTTGCATGATCTAGAAAATCTCGGCCCCTGACACTACCACTAACATGCAGGCCCATAGATTTCTTGACTTTGTAAACTGTAACCTTGCCCTTCTCCATCCTGGTTGGAGGGACATCAGTGTGTCTCACAATGGAATCTCCTATGACCAGAATATTGGGTTATGGAGTGTTTCACCTTATGGGCTTGGTAGATGATGCATAATGAGATGTGGCTTTTTGTGTTATGTTGGGAATTGTTTTGTTTGTATGCATGCAGAGTTTCTGAGGATTGCACCTGGAGGCCTTTGAGGTTTGGATAAGTTACATGGGTCTATGTGTGTGGTCCTCCATAGGTGTGGTGAGTGATGTATGTGAGTCACTGACAACCTGTTTGCTGCTTTTTGTGTCTGTATGTGAGAGTCTAGCCTCCAGTGTCAATGTCTAACTGCATCTCTGCATACTGTACTTGTCTGTTCAAGAATTAAGTGGTTGTGAGTGTACATAAAGCAATTGTTACATTGCCTCAGGATACCCACGTACAGTCAGCTGGATGCAGAGTGAGCAGGAAAGTGACCATCCATTGTTGCAGGTCCTAATGTGTACTTGAATGGAGTAGGATTGGAAGGCGTTTGTAACCAGATGAGGGAAGTGTGCTTACATGGTGTAATCTGCAGCCAACCTAACCAACCAGAGATGCTGCCCAGTGCCAAATCAGATGCTGTTTGAGCAGCAATAGTCCTGGGTGCTATAATAAGGTAAGTAGCATAGTAAACTTTTAAACTTTCACAGTACAATGAAAATAAGCAATGTTTCCAGATGTTTGCATCTATACAGGGTACTGGCACAACAAACAACTTCATACAAATGTGCCAAATTTATACCAGTACTGGAAATACAGAAAACTGACTGAGCACTCTGGCCAATACAATGAGTACAGTCAGAGCCCCTTTGTGTGCTTCCCAGTTCAGACAGATCAGGTAAACACATACTGCTACTAGATGAATAATCCAAGCCATCCTAATGTAAAAGCACAGTAAAGGAGTGGCAAAAGTGAAATGCTACTACAAACAAACTTAAATATATGAAATTCTACCACAAACAAACTTAAAGATACAGATACAGCTGTGTACTTTTAACAACTTATTCAAATGTGATTATTCAATAAAAGTACTTCACTTTGTAGAAATGAGCCAAGAAACACTCAAGTGTATAGAATTTATAAAGGCAAAACAAGGTAAGATAAATAAGCTCTCCATCCAATAACAGTATATTCAGAAATCTCAAGTATTTCCCCAACCTAAACAGACCAAGCTATCACCCCATCCACTAGATGTAAAATCCACTGACCCCTTAATGTAAAAACACAAAAGGTACTTGCTAAAGTGTAAAAATAAACTACTTTATCCAACAGCTAGATAGATAATGAATTCAGAGGAACTAAATAAGTAGAACAGACAATGAGAGGCAAAATGGACTATTTTCAAAATACGCATAAAGAAAGGTAAATGAATAATTCAAGATATCAACAGCAGTGTAGAAAGGGAGGAGCTTATTAAGCTCAATTTACAGTATGGGTGGGCATCTTAAAATCACCTGGTTGAAAAAGCAGATCAAAAAAGGGAAGAGTGGGCGGGAAAAACGAGCAGGCAATCACCAGCAGTGCTTGTAGTTTATGTAGGCTTGGAGTCAATCAGAAAAGACAAAGACCCAGAAATTCATTGTGTATGTAAGTATTACTCAAGAAACAATAGAAAAAAAGCATGCAAAATACTCTAGCATTCGTACTATTCGATCATCTAACATAGAATTACTCAAAGTAACCAAAGTATCCAATACAGCAGCCAACTCTCTTTAACTTTGTTGCTTAAAATTGGAATACCCTTCCACATAGTATTAGATCCATAAGCAACCTTAATCATTTTAAAATATCTCTGAAAAGTCACTTATTTGAATTCTGGCTTTGCGCATGTAACACTCCAGGTTAATTATCAACTTATCATTACTTACACAGTTTGGCTGTATGTACTAAGTCTGTTAACATATCTCTTCTAACAACACTACTTCTTTATAAGTAGTTACATTCCTAGCTGCAACTCTCACCACATAAGTATTGCTAACTATGCACTACTTTGCCTAAGTGATTCTCCCTGCTTAATTTCCTAACTAATGTTATATTCCTCCACATATATAAATTCAACCATATATTTTCTATACTCAAGTGTTTAAAGTCTTATTCTATTTGACACTATGTATGTATTTTTGTTTTTACATTTTTATCCAGTAAATGTGTTAACACTTATTTTTTTTGTCAATTTTGTTTATAAATTGTATTACTTGTTGTGATAATTTGTATGTAAGCTTAGACTGGAGCCTCCACTGAAAATGGGCAGTGTCCCAGTCGGACCATCCTGATAAACAAATGTAAAATAAAAATAAATAAATAAAATGTGCTGCCTAGATAATTTAAGTGTCTATCGGTCATATAGCACAAAAACACCATGACAAGCAAATTTTTTAAAACAGAAAACAAAATAATGGAGCAGGTAAAACAGACAGCAGCTTTATTAGATTAAGCAACTCACAGACAAAAAAAAAAAAGAAAATATAGGTTTACTTTCCTCCCCAGAAAGGAAATCACAAGCAGTGCTTGTAGTTTATGCAGGCTTAGAGTCTTATCACAAATTGATTGATGAATGCAAACTGTTAGCTGAGTTCATTAGTTCAGATGGCCGAGCTAACTTAAGCAACCGACTGATTCTGAGAATAACTCAGCTGCATAAATTCCTTACCACAGGCATTTATAGCAAAGAGCACATGGTTAACTAGAATAGACTGCTCCCTGGAATGCATGATTAGTATTGTCTATAAGGCCACTGAGATGGTCCACCATGGTGCTGCATCTCTTCCTGACAGAGCACTGCAGCAGGGATGTTACAACCAGTAGTAAAAACAACTTACTGCTGGTGGTAACCTTTCTGGATCCCAATCCATCCACAGCACTTTTTTCTCATTTTAGTGCATGGGAGTCAGGGAGTCACATAAACAGTAAGAGCCAAACCAGTGGAACAGTCTGTAGCTATAAGTGTACCAATGAAAACCTACTGCTAATTATATGATTACATCAATGAGAAAGATAAGAAAATGTAAAATAGTGCCTCAGTCTTCTTAACGTGGGAGCATTTTTAAAAAGTATTTATTTTTAATATTTGATACAACTTGCCACATTTGGTATGAACAGCATTTCTTTTTAATTTTGTAATTTTACAAAAAGAGTTTTTTGTTGAATTTATTTGTATATTTTGTTCTGGTATTTGCTCATGAATGCAGCAGTCAATGTCATAGTTTTCTGTGACAGTACCCTGAGAAAACTTATTTTGTTCATTGAGAATGGCACCCTTATCTGTTTGATTTTAAAGATGATGATTATCCTGATCTGTGTCAATTACATGTGTGTCTAGGGTGGTAAGCATACATCTCAGCTGTACAGATTTTTGCAGAATGTCCAGATTTTTGATTCACATTTGTGGTCTGTTTTTCGTAACATTGTTTTTTTTTTTTTTTTTTTTTGAAAATTAGTGGCAAATCACTTAAGACTGAAGTTAGAAAATGACAGATATTTGAGTTTCAGACTTCATACTCTTCAGAAAATTCATGCTAATACAACACCTGTTATTCTAACAACTTTCTAAGTTTGTAAGACCAATATTTAGAAATTGTCCCTATTTTGGAGCATTTGTCCCACTTTTATTTATGGCTTTGTCCAGATTTCCTGCTCTAATAGATGTATGGTGGTAAGCAGAAAGAACCTAGATGTGTCCGACTGATATCTATGATACTGGCATCTTTAATTGGATTTCCAACTATTTCTTTTAAATTGTTTGGTTGACATAGCTAATCTATGGGCATATCTGATAATAACTAGTGTACCTATTCAATGTTTGTGCAGTTAAAATTCCCCACAAGGACTGCATTTTCATTGATTATGTTTTGGAATTTAGTCAGGAAATCTTCATGCTTAGCAGGAACCACAGACAATGTTTAGTAGATTACTATAGTACTATATTTAATACTACTAGTATTAATTACTGTTCGAGCAATTTCTAGTCCTGAGTTGTCAGCTTCTGGCTCTTAAGTATTTTTTTCACCACTTCTCCTGTCAGTTTGCCTTGGACTTGTATGTTTCTCTTCCAAGCAAAGGGAAGTTTTTGAGTCAATCATTTTGTTGTTGAAACTTCTAGTGCTTAGCAAAGCCAACTTCCTCTATGATGTTGTATCTTTTTTATTTTTGTCTTGGAATTTGAAGAGGTCTTATAAAATATAGTGTGGGGATGCAGAGTTACCTGTTCAATCTTTGTACTCCTCATGGAAAGAAGTGAAGCAAGCACTCCAACAGGTTGGTTATGAGACTCCAGACCAACTGCCACTGACTATCCTGACACTGACACCATGTCCTAAGCCAGTGACTGAATGCCAAACATGAGTCTGTATATTTAGGATCCCATCTGTAATGATGTAAAGATTTCAATAAACAAATATATTTTTCCATGCTTGCTAGGATATTCAGTAGTCCATCTGCATCCTCTTTTGTATCTAGCAGGGAGGACTTTGTTAGATTGCTCAAATGATATGAGCAATGATGGCATCGCAATTAGCCTTAGTCCTTCTAAAATAATTGACATATCCTTAATTTTGACCCCATAGAGGCAGGTTACTGATATTTGTTCCTTACAAAAACAGTGTTCTTATGTGCCAGTTTTACATGTAATGAAGTCACAGGTTTTACACTGACATTATGAGTGTTAACTTGACTACTTTTTTTGTTCAACACTTTCCATGTGTACCACACATGCAACTTTTATTTCTTAGTACAGCCACAGTGTATCTTTTGAAGAAGGAAATCATAGTTAATAACAACCAATTGCCAGTATTAAAAGTGTGGAAGATGATATTTTATTCCAACAACAGTGAGGAAATTAGTGATCAAACATTAAAGTGCAAGGAAATGCTGGTATTTCAAAACTCAGCATACTGAAAAAAACTAAAGAAATAAAAAAAGACTATAAAAAGAAAAGTACAGTTTTGTACCTACCATAAATGTAGATGTCCGATAGGAATGCATCTGCAGTCCTTACAAATGGGTTTTCCTGTCGTCAGGCAGCCCTTCGGTCGGCCGGATTCCAAAGTCTGGGTCTGGCTTCGGCTGGTGTCGCACTTCACCCGACGTCATAGCTGCAGTTGTTCGGGTATAAAGGCATCAGCCGACGCCATTTTCCTCAGTGTTTCTTGCCCCAGATGCCAGGTGCCCTCTAGGAAGGCTAAATTTGGATAAATGCAAATGATTCCAAATAGTAGAGAGCAAACAAAAAATAAGCATGTATGTACATATATACAAACAAATACACCATAATAGATTCCCCCAGCTAGCTACAAGGTGGGCAAATACCCTAGGAGTACCCCAGAGGGGAAGGAGGGTGGGTAATCCTGACTGCAGATGCATTCCTATCGGACATCTACATTTATGGTAGGTACAAAACTGTACTATGTCCTTCAAGGATGCATCTGCAGTCCTTACAAATGGGTAGAATACCATAGCCAAACTGGGGGAGGAGGAAAGATAGAATTATGGTGTAGTTAAGATCCCTTGCAAAACAGCAGTGGCAAAACCTGCTCGGGATCTAGAGTATAAAGGTAAATTATAATGCTTGGCAAATGTATGCACGGAGCTCCAAGTAGCAGCCTCTAAAATGTCTTTGGTAGCCACTCCTTGTAGAAAAGCTGTGGTAGTGGCTGTAGCTCTTGTAGAGTGAGGCCTGATGTTTTCTGGAGTTTTCTTTCCATGGTAGGAGTAACAAAATCTAATGCAATTTCCTATCCACTTAGATATTGTCTGTTTTGAAATTGCTTTCCCTTCCATTCCTGTTGCATATGCTACCAGTAGCTGGTCAGTTTTTCTATTGCTCTTGGTCCTGTCCAGGTAGTAGCGTAATTGTCTGTGTACATCCAAGGTATGCAACAGTCTTTCTCCCCTGTTCTGTGGATTGGGGAAGAATGTAGGTAGGTGGATAGCCTGATTTAAAGATACTCTGGAGACCACCTTAGGCATAAAAGTAGGATTTGTTCTCATGGACACTCTATCTTGATGGAAGATCAGAAAGGGCTGTACTGCCATTAATGCCTAATGCCTGTAGCTCAGAAACCCTTCTTGCTGAAGTGATTGCCAGCAGGAAAGCAGTTTTCCATGATAAGTATTGCAATTCTGCTGTTGCTGCTGGTTCGAAAGGAGGAAGTGTCAATTTTTCTAGCACAAAGTTCAAGTCCCATGCAGGTAATGGTGGCTTCCTAGGAGGCTTTACATTTTTAATTCCTCTCAGAAACTGCCTGAGCAGAGGATGTGAGAAGACTGGAGGATCCAAGTCGTATTCTGCTGAAATAGCTGATGCATGAATCTTAATGGAGGAGTAGGACAGGCCTTTGTGGAATAGCTCTGCCAAGTATTCCAGGATGTTGGCTATGTTTACCAGTGACACATCTTCCCCTTTAGCAGTACTCCAAATGAGATATCTTTTCCATTTTGCTGAATAGGTTTTCCTTGTTGAAGGTCTGCGAGCTTCCAAGATAATGTCCTTAACCCTTTGGGATAAATTTGTGTTAATTTGTCTTATGCAATGTTCCAGGCAGTCAGCTGCAGAGTTTTCAGGTTTGGATGCAGGGTGTTGTAGTTGTTCTGAGTTAACAGCAAGGGAACTAGGGGTAAGGGCCACATCTGTTCCCGAGACATGTTCCTCAGTAATGGATACCAATGTTGTCTTGGCCAGTCTGGAGCTATCAGAATGATCCTTGGACGGTCCTCTTTGATCTTCAATAGCACCTTGTGCATCAAAGGAAGTGGTGGGAATGCATATGCTGTCAGATTTTTCCAGCTGAAGGATAGGGAGTCCACCTTCCATGCCAGTGGATGGTACGTCCTGGTGCAGAATTTCTTTAATTGGTGATTGTGTGGGGATGCAAATAAGTCTATTTCTGGGAGACCCCATTTTCTTGTTATGGTTTTGAAGATGTCCGGATGCAGCATCCATTCGTGGGCATCCATGGTAGTCCTGCTTAGTATGTCTGCTAGAGTGTTTTCTTTTCCTGGTACAAAAATTTCTTGTAACTGAATGTTGTAACTCAGGGCCACATTCCAGAGGCCCAGGGCCATCCAGCATAGAGGGTACGAATGTGTGCCTCCCTGCTTGTTGATGTACCACATAACTGTGGTGTTGTCTGTCCTTATCATCAATTGGCCTTGTCGAAGAAATGGTTTGAAAGCCTGAATTGCCAGTTTTACTGCCAGCATTTCCTTTAGGTTTATGTGTAGGTGCAGTTGCTCTTGAGTCCATAAACCTTGTATGCATTTGTCCATCATGTGGGCCCCCCAACCGAGGTCTGAGGCGTCCGTTGTGATGGTTTGGCTTGGTTGAGTGCTGTGGAAGGGCAATCCTTCGTTTGACTGACAGGCCTGAGCCCACCAGTGGAATTCTTGCTTCAGGCATGGAATTATTGGAATGTGAGTTTCTAGGCTGTGCTTGTGCTGAGACCATAAATTCTTTAGGTACCACTGTAGCTTTCTCATGTGCAGTCTGGCATGTGGGACTAATATTATGCAGGATGCCATGAAGCCCAACGCCTGTAGGACTTTTCTTGCTGTTAGATGGTTTTGCTTTGTTAATGCCAAGAAGTAGAGAGGGAGTTGCTCCTGTTTTTCTACTGTTAGGAATGCCATTTGTTTGGATGTGTCCAGCTCCGCACCCAAGAAGGTTATCTTTTGGGATGGTATCAGCCTTGACTTTTTTATATTGACTGTATATCCCAGGGCTTGTAGAAGGTAAATGACTCTTTTCAAGTCTTCTGCTAGCTTGTTTTTGTTGTCTGCTTGTATCAGGCAATCGTCCAGGTAAGGGTAGATTTGGATTCCCCGAAGCCTGCAATGAGAGATTACTGATGCCAGGCATTTCGTGAACACTCTGGGTGCAGTAGATAAGCCAAAGGGCAATGCTGAGAATTGATAATGCTCTGATCCTGCAAGAAATCTGAGGTATCTTCTGCAATTTGGTCATATGGGGACGTGCAGGTATGCCTCCTTGAGATCTAGAGTAACCAGCCAAGACTCCTTGCCCAGCATGGGAAGAAGCTGCTGTAGGGTCAGCATTTTGAATTTTGGAACAATGAGGAATGTGTTTAAAGTGGACAGATCGAGAATAGGTCTCCATTTGCTTTCTTTCCTTGGTACTAGGAAGAGTCTGGAGTAAAAGCCCTTTCCTTGCTCCATATATGGTACCTTTTCCACAGCTCTTATTTTTAATAATTGATTTACTTGTTTTAGAGCTTCTGCCTTTTGATTTGGAGGTAGGTTTGGCATTCCTCTCTTTCCTGGTAGAGTATGGAAATGAAACCTGTAACCTTGGTCTATAGTTTGCAAAATCCACTTGTCTCTTGTGATGTAATGCCAGTTCTTTGAAAATAAAGCTAGCTTTCCGCCTAAGGGTGCTTCTAGTTGTTCCCTGGTAGGCGGTGCCAGAGCCAAGTCACTGTGATTGTCCTGTTGCAGTGGTGGTGGCTGCGTCTGTGCCTCGCTGGTTGTTACCCTGCCACTGGCGTCCCCTGTAGGCACCCCTGGATTGGTTCCTGCCTCTTGAATGCCTATTCCTGCCTCTCTGTGCTTTTGAGGAGTCTGGAAAGGACCAATTCTTGGAGGGCCAATTCCTGCTAAACCTTGGAGGTTGGACCTGTAAGAAATCTTTCACTGTTTGGACAGATTTTGCCTTCTCTTCCATCTTCTTCATTACCTGTTGTGCAGGAGAACCAAACAAATTGATCTTGTCCATGGGAGCATCTAATAGTTTTGATTTGACATGGTCCGGTAAGGCCTGCTCTTTTAACCATGCATGCCTTCTGATAACTGTGCCAGTCATGGCTGATCTAAAGGAAGCCTCCAGTGCATCATAGCCGCATTTTAAGGAATGATTACTGACCTGCTGAATGTTATGTACCATTTCCTGAACATATTTCTTATCTAAAGGTTCATCAGAGGACAGTTTTTTAGTTAACTGGTCTAGCATAAATTCTTGATATTGGATCATATGAAATTGACAGTTCAAGGCCCTAGCTGACAGAGTAGCAGAAGTGTAAACTTTTTTACCCCACCTCTCTAAGGACCTGGATTCCCTTTCAGAGGGGAGGGGATTTTTGGCAGAGGTAGTTGCTACAGCCTTAGGCCCCTGGGAGATAGTCTCTGGATCTGCAAAAGGAGCCTTGTATAAATGGTGATGTGTGTCCGGGACCCTGTAGAACCTATCGGGCTTAGCAGGGGCCGGAGGTAATGAGTCAGGAGCAGTACAAGCATCATTAAATGCATCATCTACAACAGAAAGAACTGGAGGTATAGCTAAAGGCCTATGTTGTGGTAAATGCAAAAAGGTTCTAAGCCTTTTCCTGGAGTCTGAAAAATCTTGACCCTGCCACTGAGATTGTTCCCTCATAGCATGCAAGGTTTCCCCAAAGGAAAATTCCTCAGGCGGAGAGGCAGAAGGGATGGACTCTTCAGCATCAGAGTCTTCATAAGGGGAATAAGGAGCCTCTGGAGGGTCTGTATTATCTGAATCATCAGAGGAATCATCTGTGGAAACTGGCTCAGGGGGCTCTGCTCTAGGCCTCTTCTCTGGAGGTGGGTGAGAGGCCCTGTCTGGGTGAGGTTGGGATCCCCGGATTAAAGAAATGAGATCCTCTGCTAGAAAGCATTTGGGAACTGGAGCTGGGCCTGTGAGAGGGGGTCTTAACAGGCACAGATTTTGTAGCTTTAGCTGCTTTAGCCCTGGCAAAGGCCTTAATGGACATGGCTGCAGGAGGCCTAGCAGCTCCACGTGCAGGGGTTGAAATATCCAAGGGAATAGTGTCAAATAATTCCTGAGAAACCACAACTGCAGGTTGGATTTCAGAAGCCGATTCCACCAGGCTGGAAGAGGCCTCGGTAGAAGGCATGTTTTCGGCTGAAGGAAGAACCGCTTGCTCAGTTTCAGCCGAAACCGAGACACTCGCGGTTGGCCTAACCGTGGTTTCGGCCGAAACTGCGGACCGCGAGTGTCGGTCCTTTTCCTTGCGTTTTTTGGATATTTGAGAAGTCGGAGGATCCGACGGCATAATATAAGCAAAATCAGAGCCGAAAAACTGTTCAGCAAATTCCGACCGACGTCTAAGCGTCCGTCGGTTAAAAGATGCACAGGCTAGACAAGCTGCTACGTCGTGGTCTGGGCCTAAACAAGGTAAGCAGTAAGAGTGGAAATCTTTATGAGGTATTTGTTTCCCACAAGTTAAACAGTTATTCACTTTTTCTGACATCGGCTGAGGCAAGAAAGAGTCCCCAATGGGGTACTTAGCTTTTTAGAAGTCTTCGGTAGTAGTAGAAGTATTCGGTAGTAGTAATCTCTGGATCTGACCGACCGGCACTTGCGAACAGCTTCTGCTTCGGGCGCCACGCGGCAAGAAAGACTGAGGAAAATGGCGTCGGCTGATGCCTTTATACCCGAACAACTGCAGCTATGACGTCGGGTGAAGTGCGACACCAGCCGAAGCCAGACCCAGACTTTGGAATCCGGCCGACCGAAGGGCTGCCTGACGACAGGACAACCCATTTGTAAGGACTGCAGATGCATCCTTGAAGGACATCATAAAGTTTCCTACTGTGATTCAATCATCAACCCCCCCACCACACATTCAAATATAATTTGTCTGAATAGTGGTGGTGTTACATCAAAGGTTTATCCAAGGTAAGCTGCAGGGCTGGGGTTTAGGGGCAGGATTAAGGTTATGACCAGGGTCAGAACTGTTTTCCCCCATCCCATTTTACTAATGAGTGTTGACCCTAACCCATGTCTTGCCTCTACCTCAACCCTAACCCTGCACATTACCTTAGAGAAACCCTTTCCATAATACTATTGCTACACAAGACACTCAGAAGCTCACATGCTTCAACACATTTGCACAGTACTAAATCTATCCCATTATTTAGTCCGTTTCTAAGTCTAATCCACATATACTCACACAAACACTCCCACCCCCCAATGCTGAAACCTTCAGTATATCTATAAGATTCAGTATTAGTATCCCAAACACACACTTACCACTTCTTCGTGTCAGGCTAAATATTCAGTGAACGGAACCCATGATTGCATTTCAGTCATTCACTGTGTCAATGAACTGCACATTCAACAAAAGTGTTGGGACAGTATATAATGTCTCACACCATTGATAGGTAGCCTGTTTATGCATATGCCAATGCAAAGTCAAAGTGTTACTCCACTTTCATTTTTCAGTTAATTCAGAGTGACTATTTACAATTATTATTTACTGGTTAAGTCAATCATTTGTTAATTACTTAAGATTCTATCATACCAATGGTGTGTATTGCTTGTTATTATGAGTACCCTTAGTTATGCCACTCTTAGTATCAGCTTAACCCACTGTATTGTTTCTTCTTAAACAAAGCATTGCATACTAGAGTTTTTACAGAAGTATTATGTGATCTATCTTCACATCATACTTATATCAGTACATATATGTACGTGCATATGTCTGACATTAGTGTCCTAAAGGTCTGGCAGATTCCACAGTGGAGGTCTAGAAGGAAATCCAATGTAGCTTTGATGACACTGCATTCTGACGTGAAGGTTCATGCCATATTCAGTAGAAATAAAATGCATTCTGTTTGAACAAAAAACTGAAAACTGTGCCCTACCTGCCTCTGCCATTATTTTTAGCAGAAATAACACAACTGAAATAATCTTCTATAAAATATACCTTTGATTAATGTACTACAGATTTAACAGACATATCCAGAGAAGATGATATTCACCCAAAACCTAGGCAGATATTTCAGTATAGCTACTACCTACCTGACTCAACCAGACTAAGCCATGCAGGTTCTTCCTTCTACTTCCATCCAGATTCTTCTTTCTACATAAGCTTCTCAGTGATGCTGTATTGCATGATAGCCTATCTAGTAACTTAGTGGCAAGAAGCGAGACATCACAAAGCAGGGCTGTCAAGTATGAAACTCCAACATGCTGATGAAGCGAATAATGAATTCTTGAGGAAATATTGTGGCCTGAATTTAAGAATAAAAAGACTGACTTTAGACCAAAAGGAAATTAATTCCTAGACACAGTCAGCAGTAGAAACAGGCAAGCCAATGGCATCTGTGGGCATTAACTGGCTGTAGTAGTGACCATGCTCCCAGAAGCTCTTGCAGCTTGATTGTAAGCATTGCTGTACATTGGAAAGGAAATGTATGCAACGTAATCACAAACAGCACATGCAAGATGTTTTAGGTCTCAATTTCCAGTGATTTCATTTATTTCAAACTCCATAACCCTATTCACTCAAAGAGGAATGTGCCCTAAGTCCACTGTATTAAATCTTCTTTCTCTGCTCCCAAATACACCTAGTTTTATAACTTCTACATTTACTGTAATTGCTTCCAACTAAGCTATGGTTCTCTTCTGTTTTCTCATGCTTCCTTTCTATCCTGTGACTGATTCCCTGTAGTATTTCAGTTCTGGATAAATATAGCTATATACAGGTAGTTGCTTATATTATTTGTGCTTGATAAGGACTAACAATACTGACTGCTGATGTAGGTTTCTCTTTGTGAGCTGCACTCTGTAAGACTTTGAAATGCATGCAGGACATGAATACATTTACTTTCAGTTTCTGTACATGGCTAATCATCACAACTCTTCAAAAAAGCTACATTTACATCATTTGTAGCTATATGTCACTTCTGGGAACTGAGCACCATGCTTATATAATATTTACTATAGCAGTAGGTTTTTTTTCTTCGCTTGTTACTCCAAACGTATTGTTGCCTTCCATTGTTAATTTGAATGCATTTGTAGGGTATTCAGCATTGTGTTTTTATTTGCTGTCCTCCAAATAAAAATGAGCTATTACAATGAGACATATTAGACTAGTCAACAATATACAAATAAATAAATATTGTTTTGCTTCACTATTTTCCAAAAAATGTCAGTAAAAGAAAAAACAAGATGTTTCCGATAAGATATGTTTTATTTTGTGCCAGTGTAATTATTTTCTTTCTTTGCTCTTTCTCTATGTTATTGGATATAAAACACATTTGCTGCTCTTAATTTGTTTTAAGCATATCATAGTTCAGTGTGTTCAGTGGATTGTTCTGCTACTTTCGTTAGCTGTTCAGGGACAGTTTTTGTCCAAAATGTCACTCTGTTCTCCTTATAGTGACTTGCTATGTTTTGTTTTATATCAAGCTCCATGTATTTTTCTTTGGAATCATAAAGAGGCCATTCTAGCAATCCTTTACCATTGGGAAATCTGTGAAGAAAGAAACATTTTTTTCATTTATGCAGATTCAGATGTCCACAGTGCAGTTATATGATTAGTAAAAAACACTTGGTTATTAAAAGAAAATTTAAAAAAAGTATAGACTTTACCCTTTGTAAGCAAAGTTGGACCAGTATTTCATAACTGTTCTACTTAATGTTTTTTCTTCTTCAGTTACGTTTTCTATGACAAAAACACATTTACAGTGATTAGTAAAACAACCCCCATGCTTCATGTACATAGCACATTACACATGTACATATACATACTTGTATTTCATAGCCTGGTAAATGAATTTAACTGTGTACTTTTACCTCCTGGTGGGTGTGGCTTGAGCCTTTAAAAAAATGAAGTTATCACCTTATAGTTCAAACAAATATTCACATCTCTGGAACCATAAGTGTTACTAGCAAACTGTAAATCGCAAACTATTCAGTATAAATTAATTTTTACATTAGTTGCACTCATTCAGTTTGATGCTTTAAACTTGATTCTATAATCCAAAATAAAGGCAGTGAATATTAATTTTGTATTTTTTATAAACAGCTTATGAAAGCTCAGTAACTATTCAAGCAAGATGCATACTGCTAGGAGAATTTTCTACATACAGTTGTGAGCTTTTACATTAGGCTATGTAGTTCTGTGTTACCTGAATGCTGAGATATTTAGAGAAATATGAAAATTACTACAATACAAATAAACAGTATACAAATAATACAATATCACAGTCAAAGGAGGCAGCAGAACACAGCAGTAAAATTCAAGAATTTAATCCCAGAACAAACAGTGGAACAAACAGTAAGCGCTTTTGCAGCAACAGCTGCTTCATCAGACAAATAAAGATCCAAACTGTAGTACTTTTAAACAGCAAAGCAGCCAATTAGCATGCAAAAACAATTAGGAATTAACAAGAGTCCTTAAAGCCACACCGGTTTACCTACACCATAGTCTTTGTTCTTTGTTGCAGTATACAAATAATATTCAATATCTCTTTAGTTGCGTTGGACAGAGGTCAAATATCAATACAATTGTGTTTGCCATTATGTATGCTTCAAGATAGAATCTTTTGATATCTTGTATGTAGAATGGTTTTGGAATAATTAATGTAAATTTGAACAAGCAATATTTTTTCAAAAACATTTTTATTTTGTTTTCATTATAAACATACACAAATGTACATATAACAAATACAATAAAACAATAACAAACTATTTACAATATTTACATTCATCCATGATGAACAATAATTTTATCCATGAAAAGTTATCAGCACTTGTTCAAAAGGTTTCCCAATTTTTGCCATGAGTTCTTTAACAAATGGTTTGCAGTTCTTTTTTACAAACAACTTTTGCTAAATTAATAAAATCTTTAAACATCAAATTTGTTTACTTTTTCAGTTCAAAGTAATAACTTTTGTGGCAATTGCAAGAAGTGACCAGAGTAACTGAATCTGAGATTTAGGTATTACATTAAGTATAGGAACATTGAATAGGATTAGTCAGTTAGAAATATGACAGTTATCAGACTGTAAAGCATTTACAAAATATCTGAAGTCTTTCCAGTATTGAACAACATTTATACATTCAATGAACATGTGAGCCCAGTTGGTCTCTAGTAATTCATCACAGTTCCAACAATTACTTTCACTGTTTTTTAGTATAAGATTTATTTTATGTGGAGTAAAGAAACTCTTACTCATAAATGTCCATGTATACAATCTCCAATATAATGAAGAAGAGGGACCATACGTAGAATTCAATAACATTTTTTGGATTCAGCAGATATTTGTTCTCCATTAATCTTTACATAGTAATTCCAAAAATCTGAGTCAAACTTTAGAGTGTCTTCTCTTAGTATCTTACAGATAGGTAAGATATTTAATTTTTGATTATCTGACTTTTCAAGACACCTAATAAAAAGCTGAATCAAACTTGGTATAGATTCAGTCTCTAGGTTGATTGATACTCTCATTTTGTTTTCTATAAACTGCCGTAATGAGTGTATAAAAAAACAACAGTCTTGACTATTATCAAAACTACATAAAATAGAGTTTGCTGGTTTAATACTCTTATTTTCAATAAACTGATGCTAGAATATCAAGTTATTTTCCTTTAATTTTTGCATCGCATTGATGTTGAAAGAATCTAGGCACTCACGAAAGTATGCTATAGGGAATATATGAAATAAAAATTGTTTAATGTTGTAATTATAATCAATTATATTTTTAAAGTTATTAAATATTTGATTAATGCCATAAGAAAATTGATCAGAGTTCTTATTAAATAAACAAAATTCATGTAAAAGCCAATGAACTCTACTAATTCCATATTGTTCCTTAAATTGATTTTCTATAGTTCTGACATCAGTTATATGAATCTCATGCATTGTTTTCCAGCCAGAAATATAGGTAGGTGTGATCCAGTGTAATATTACATTAATTATAACTGATTTGGAATAAAGATCTAAGCTATGGAATGCTATTCCATTACTGTTCCAAGATCTAATGTACCATTTATATGCCATCCTAGTTTTAAAGGGAACCATAAAAATTTAAGTAGCATGAAATCTAATTTTTTAAATAAGTTTTTGGGAGGGGGTAGTATCAATGATTGTATATAAAACAAAGTTTTAGGTAAAATTATCATTTTAATTAAAGAGAGCCTATCCTCCATTGTGAAGAACATTTTATTCAGTCTTTTGATTAGTTCACTAATGGTGGTTATTAAATTATTGTAGTTTAGTTTAACAGACCCTTTCCATGTACTCTTTATACTGACGCCCAAATATTCTAATACATCATTCTCCCAATTATACCACCTATTTTATCTTAGGTTTTTGTTGATTTTTTTGTTAGTAATATTTTGGATTTTATTATGATTAAATTTAAGCCCTGAAATTCTTTCATATTTGCTTAAGGTATTTATAACATCATTCAAAGAACCATCAATATCACCCAACATTAACAACATATCATCAGCAAATAACTGTATCTTAGGACAATAGTCCTTATTAATTTGAAAGCCTTTTATATTTTGCTTGTTTCTGATATATCTAACAAAAGGTTCCATTGAAAGAGCAAACAATAATGGTGACAGAGGACAACCTTGTCTTGTTCCCTGGAGGATTTCTAGTGGTGAGGCTTGACATGATCCGATTTTCACATAAGCTTGTGCCCCACTATAAATTTTCATTATTAAGTTGACAAAATCTGAGGAGAATTCAAAACCAATCAGAATTATTTGTAGTTAAGACCAACTAACAGAATCAAAAGCCTTTTCTATGTCTAGGCTGATAATAGTTGTTTTTCTTGTATTTGAATGCTATGTCTATTAATGATAGTAATTTAATAATGTCATCTTGTACTTTTCTATGAAGAATGAACCCTGTCTGATCATTATGTATTAGATTAGATAATATTTTCTTTATCCTACTAGCTAATATTGTCATGAAAATGTTATAATCAGTGTTTAGTAATGAAATTGGCCTATACGAATCACAAGATTTGGGGTCCTTACCTTGTTTTAAAATGGGGGAGATAACTGAGTATTTCCACAATGGGGGTGTTATACATTTTTGCTTAACCATAGTAAAGGCACTCATCATTTTCTTTATTATATAGTCAGGAAAATTATATATAGTTCAGGAATTATTCCATCCAGTCCCAGAGCTTTATTATATATTAACATTTTTATTTGCTCTTTCACTTCTGTTAGTTTTATTTGTTTAATATGTTATTTTGTTGCACTGACACCTTAGTAGTTATATTTTCTTGAATAAAAGTATTTATTACATTATCTGTGTCCAAAAGTGGTGTGTTATTATTTATATCTTTATAGTAGTTTTTGAACACTTCTAATATGCCCATTAAGTTAGATGTACTCTTAACTGAACCATCACTTTTATATTTAATCTCATTAATAAGATTTTGTTTATTTATTTATTTATTTTTTTTGGATCTTATCACTATTTTATGTAGATATTTGGGATTTACAGCATAAGATTGTAATTTCAAGTTTTCCAGGTTTATGGCTACCTTACGATTCAAAATTTTAAGAATTTTTTTATTTAACTTAGTAATTTCATTATGTGCTACTTTGTTATTTGGTTTTGCATCCATTTTTATCTTGTCTATGTTTTTTTGTATGTCTAAAAGTTCTTTGTTCCACTCTCTCTTTTTTAAGGTACCAAGATTTTATTCCACCATATATATAAACTTTAAAGGTGTCACATAGTATAGTATCAGTCACTTCACCATTATCATTTGTTTCCATAAACATGTCTATTTCTTTTATTATCCATTCCCTAAAGTCTTTTAACTTAGTTATGTAAGCAGGAATTCTCTGCAGAAATCTTAAATCATCTGTATACATTGTTAATGTAAAGTTTATAGCATTATGGTTCAAAAGTGGACAAGTCATTATACATACGTTACTTATTTTAGAGCATATATTATTTGATACAGAGACCTTATCAATGTTTGTTTGTGTACCAAACTGATATGAATAGTGAGTACAGAATAAGGAATAATGTTCTCTTAGACCATATATATATTTAAGGTTCATCCGGTTTGTAAAGTCATTTATCTTCTTGGCTTGAGATGTTAGTTTTATTTTACCATTTTTAGAAGTATCATTGCCTGATAATAGGCAGTTAAAATCACCGGTTGCTACAATTTCCCTTTTTGCATTTAAAGTAATAAGGTCCAGATATTTGTCAACATATTTAGTACTCAGTCCTGGTATCCAGTACGTATTAATCAAAGTATAATACTTCCTATTGGTTTCCAAAATAAGCATTCTTAGCATCCCATCTTTATCTGAAATTGTATCTATAATTCTTGGCATAGTATAAGTATTTTTCCATAGGATAAGAGTGTCCCATCTCTTAGTTTTAAAACATGAATCAGCCAGAATGATATAGCCATTGAATGAGTATGTTTTGTAGATCTTTTTGTAATAGAAGTTTTTTTGTAAAAAGATGATCTGGGCTTTATGCATTTTGATATATTTAGGCAAGCCAGCTCTTCTGACATTATTGTTCAAACCATTAATATTTAATGATAAACATTTATGAGCCATTGACTATAATGTGTACTTTATTACTAAATGAAAGACCTTTCTTCTGTGTTGACTTGAAATCTACTGAAAACTTAGTTATCATGGATGCATAATGTATATTAAGCACTACTTTCAAAAACCCAAAGCTATTTACAAACACATACATGAAACATAAAGTTTCTGGTTTAGTTAAAAACTTACCTAAACCATCCATCCACCACCTCTCCAATACCAAAAGACACAAATTATCCATCTCTGCTTACAATATAGTATAAAAACATAAAAAAAAGCATTATGAAAGCAGCTAAAGAAATCTGAATCCATGAAATATACATTAGAATAAGAGTGTCCAATATATCTGAAGCTACATGATTATGTCATATACGATAATAGCACCTCTAATACATAGATATTCCAGAAATACACATCAGATCAAAGTATGTATAAACATTAGAAGCTGAAGGTTAAAAAGATTGTCAATATTTCCATGTCTTTTCAAGAAACATCAGATAATTTAACCATTTTATCAGTCATCTAACATTTTTCATGTAAGTTATCTGTTAAATATATATATATATATATATATATATATATATATATATATATATATATACTACTTATATGTATTAACAATATCTATGTTGACGTCTTTCATCAGGAAGGGGGGCAGATAGAGAGAGAGAGCAAAAAAGGGGGCCTCACAACCCTCTGTTTAGTTACTGAAGGTTTAGTTACATAGCATACGGCTGATGTTAATATGCATAATAAGTTTTCTAATGCAGCTCCTAGTTCACTTGATGTCATTTAGTTACTAATAGTGTCATTGAATCTGCAGAATATATGCATCTATAAGAGAACATAGGCCTTTTCAAAGGAGTTAAACATTTTTATCCGAACTAATTATTTACCATTTAAAGTATCTAGTGAAGGATAACAGAATTGCAAGAGAAAGGTACAACCATTTAACAAGTTCAAAAGGTCAAATGATGTCATCACTGTTGTTTCCTCAAGCTGCAGCTTCATAAACTTGTTAAAAGTATCTAAATAGGCTCATGCACAATAGACGTTGTCTCTAGTTTAGAAAAAAGTATTTTTGGAGGGAAATTCAGATCTTAAAGCTTTTAAAGTTTACAGAAAGCAAAAAAAAAAATGCTCAAGCTGCCTTGTCAGTGCATGTCATGAATCTCCACAATGAGAACAGTGATGCAGACCACCTGTTTCCTCACAAAACTTCAACTTCATGAAAAAATTAACCCTTTTATATAAAAACAGCTATTTAGAAGTAGCAACAACTGCCTCAAATCAGAAATCATATTATAACATTTCAATCGTTTACCTGCCAATTAAAAAAGGGAACCCAGTATGTATGTGTGTGTGTGTGTGTGTGTGTGTGTGTGTGTATGTATGTAGATATATATATATATATATATATATTGCCACAGCGGAATCCGGTCCACTAATGACTGGCAGTAGATTTTTATGGTGCTGAGTTGCCAGCCCAATGCCCAACCTTCAGTGAAGGCATGCCCATTCACACATGTCTTTCGTTGGCCACTCGACTGCGGGGAGGACATGCAGACTCCACACAGAAGGCACTCCAGCCGAGAATCGAACAGGAGAACCTCTTGCTGTGAGGCAACAACGCTACCGCTGTACCACCGGGGCTTCTCTCTCTCTCTCTATATATATATATATATATATACATATATATATATATATATATATATATATATATATACTTATATTTAACTATCTATAAAACACCATTAATGTACTGTATTAATGTTTAAATGTATCTAAACAAAGAGTCTAAAGCATCTAGTTAGAAACACTAATCATAAACACCTTGTTACCTCCACCACTGACCCACTAGAAAAAATGTACTTTGGTATTAAGTCAAATTATACTACTAATGAAGAATTAGAAGACATACATCATTTGTAGTTATTTAAAAGGGATAGGTATGTAAAGTACTTATAATGGGGAAAAGAGAGAAAAGGAACATTGGTAACAAAAAAATAGGAAGAAAGAAGAGGGAGAAAATGTTATTTAAATACTTAGTACTATATGTAATTAAAAGAAGTAGATATAGATAGGAAAAGAGGAAAGTTAATAATAAAAATGATTCACATTACCTTACAGCATAGACACTTTCCAGAATCAAATATATTATGATTCATAAAACGAAGCATTTAAAATTAGAAGGAATTTATTCATTTGTCCTTTCGTTTCTTAATTTTGTTTGCTCCTTCCTTCACAGACCATCCATTTTTTGTTGCCTGTCTCTTCAAACTCTGGGATGACCATTCCATTTCTTCTATGTCTGACAGTATTTTCTTCTTTTGGATAAATTGTGTTTCTTGTAGAGAATCAAAGATCTTCACTGCTTCTGGCAAGTTGATTTTTATTCTTGCAGGAAGAAGAATGTGAGCTTTAATATAGGCTTTTTTCAAGGACTTCATTAGAGGAACACACTCCTTTCTTCTGGCTATGACTGTACAGGTATAGTCATTGTCAAAACGAATAACGTTTTCACCCATCTTGATAGGGGAATTAGTCCAAGCTGATTTCAGCACGAAGTCCTTGTGAAGCTGGATTTGCCAGGGACCGATGAGCCCTCTCAATTCCAAAAGAGAAGGGATTCAGGCATGTTTAGTGCTGATGGAAACCACTTATTGAGGAATTGAATCATGTTAGCACCCCCTTCTTTCTCAGGAATTACATATATTCTTATGTTATTCCTTCTGGATCTACTTTCAGGGTCTTTCAGTTTCTCAATCAGCCTGGTGTTTTGTTTCAGAAAAAAAAAAATTTTGATGTTCATTTTTTGTCACCCTAGTATCTAGGTCAGTTATTGTTTCCTCTAAGGCAAGAATCTGTTCAGATTGTTTTTTTTTACTATTCCATTTAGAAGTTCCAGTTGTTTGTTTGATAATATCCATTTTGTTTTTGAATTTGTCCCATTTTTAGTGGCAGTTCTTGGAGGATTATTATTATAAGATGTAGTTCTTTCTGCACTGCACTCTCCTGGTGTGGGTTCATCGAGTTATTCATCTTGAGATCTCCAGTAGAAAACTTGACAGGAATAATTAAAAAATTCTCTTGACTACATATTAATTTTTAGAAAATAATAAAGAGTCTATGTTAATCTAACGTTTAGTATACTTTTAGTTAGATCTTTCTAAAAATTAAAGTATATTTCCTGTCAGGATATTAAAATCTAAGCAGAGCTATGGATTTCTGCTGCTATCAGACTGGCATCTTGTCCATGCCCTGCTCGAACAAGCAATATTTGATGCCTGGAGGCGTCAGTAGGAGGTAACTGCAGAAATGCCTGGAAGCTTACTTATTGGTGAACGGTTCCCATTCAGCAGGTGTTCATTCAATTGTATGATGTGTGTGTGTGTGTGTGTATGTATATATATATATATATATATATATATTCATATACGGTTTTTATATACATTCATATACTGTTACAGCATGTTTTGTCAAATGTTGCTTTTTTCAACAACTGCTACAAGTGGTGAAGATTGTTGAAAATACAGATAGTCGAAGTGCCGTTTCTTCAAAACTGTTGAGTGGGATTGGTAGGGGGTACATGTGTGTCTGGGTGTTAGAGTTAGGGTAATAGTTAGGTAAGGATATAGTTTGCATGCTTGTGTGTGTATTTTAGGGTTAGGGTCAGTTAGTTAAGGGGTTAGATCATACGTTTGTAGTGTGTGTTGGTGCTTGTTTGTGTGTATGAGTATGTCTTGTGTAGTGGTAGTATTACAAGAATGGTATTTTTTATGGTATGGTGTGGGGTAAGGGTGAGTACACATTACTGAGGTAATACAGGTGGGTGAAGAAGAAGAAGAACATAATTTTTTGCTGCAACCCCCACCTGAGGTCCTGTGTGCCCCATACTCCCTACTAATTATATACACAAAATCAGAGATCACACAAAGATGGATAAGAGCCCAGCAATTGTGCAATCTCACATACCTGTCAATCACCGGAGATGTTTTCCAGTGCATCTTGAAGGTATTTGCTACCATGTAAATGCTTATGATCTGTCTGAAACTGCTTCTGCACTATCTGCTACATCTTTTGCAGAAATATGTGCATTAGATGGGTATTGTAACAGTCTCCAATGCTTTCTAATTATAATACTTTCCTGGAAAAAGAAGAAACATCTTCACAGCCATTCAGGTGTCCTGCTAGCTCACTGACTACTAATAATGACAGCAGGAACTGAGTCATAGGATGATGCCATTGGTTTACTGGTCAGTTCATGTCCCCCTACATACCTATGGTCATGAGCTTTTGCCACTGACTGAAAGGATAAAAAAATGAATGCAAACTGCAGAAGTTAGGCTCCTCTACAGGGGAGCTGGACTTGCAGTCCATGATACCATGAGCAGCTTGGCAAACTGAGGAAACCTCTTTGTATAATCAGTGCTCTTCCTGCTTGACAACAGTCCCTGAAGTGTTTTGGCCATCTTGTGAGAATGCCCCTGACTACCTTTGTTGGAATGTGTATAGACCCCAATGGAATTAGGCCCTGTGAGGACCTAGGAAAGGATGGAGAAATTATGTCACTCAGATCACCTGGGAATACCCAAGAATCCCACAAAATGTGTTGTAGCTTGCCGCTTTTAATGGAAAAGTGTGGACTCCTTGCTCATCTTGGTAGGACCAGGATCCTCACCAAGAAAAGCATTTTAGTAAATTGATGAGTGGTTTGCGTTAAGCAGACAGAGTGCACTAATGGCCAAAAGCATAAGTATTTGAAGCTACTGCCTTTTCATGCAGTGATGACCATGGCCTATAGCATATTAGAACTACAGCAGCAAATATAAACTTAAAATACATATACTCAGAAACATTAAATAAACGACTATATCGTAATAACACAACCAGTAAATAAATAAAAGACGCTACTCATAAAGAGAGAAAGAAATTTAAAATCAACATCTGTGCATTTTAACTTTTGTCATTTTAATGTTTGTGCTTTAGTTTAAAAGCAGTCTACTTTCAAATTGTACATTTCTGCCTTCCTTGGACACATCAGTCTGCTTAAATATACATGCTTATTTTATTTACACTTTTTTACCCTAAAGTAGTACATACTTTAACTGTAAAAGTTTCTATGGGATGGCTTTATCATTCCAATGCAATATCAGATGCTTAATTAACCCCCCCACCAGTAGTTGAAGAGCAAACTCCATTAAATAAGTTAAAAAAAGGTAGCTCTGCATTGCTTAAGTACAAACAGCCTTGTGACATTACTTTGCTAGTCTGTTAGGCTAAGACTTTGACTACAGCGCGTGCTTAGCATCCTTTTAGTTACATCAGCCTCTCATGCACTAACCATTATTTCACATTGCTCGTTATGTAAAACTGAAGCTAAGCCATCAAAAGCTGCTTCATATTTTTAAATTCCTAGTTACTAAAGCAATACATTTCTAGCTGCATCCCCAAATATCCAAGTCCTGTGTTGTGCACCTGTGTGGACTGATTAGCAGGTAATGATCCCCAGTGGCCAGCTTTCTTCACTCTCCAAGCCACGAAACCTGGACTACAACAAAATAACTTAAGCCATTAACATGACCATTCATAGTAATAATAAAAAAGGAGAACAAATTCAAGCATCTGTAGAACTACACAACTCAGACATTTTATTTATAAGATAAATATGACTAAAACATCACTTTAAAGATAAGAATTAACCATGTAGATACCTTACAACAAGATCACACAAGCTATCTTTACAAAAATTTCCTTAAACTGCATTTTATTAAAAAAAAATCCCTCCAGGAAAAAACTCCATTACAACAGCAATCCCATCAGGAAACCAAAAATAATCTGTGCTGGTGACATAGACATAAATACTGACTGAGCACAAAATGAACAAACTACCAAACTGCTCATGCCTGATAGCCTAAACAAATCCATCATTCTATCAGCAGGCAAAGGCAACACATCACAATACAAAGTATCTAATACTAGATAATTGTACAGAATGGCATCAATATTACTTTGGATGGAATATTTGCAGACCAAGTCTGAAGCTACCACTCTACATTTTTTCAACCAGGGAAAGGATTCCTTGAAACATAAACTACTGAAATCACAGAGCTATAAAACCTACATCCATACTAACGTTTTCATCGCATTCATATGAGTTGCCAAGCAATTTACTCTGGTGCTGCAGTAGTGTTGTCGCCTCACAGTAAGATGTTGTCCTGTTCGATTCTCAGCTAAAGCGTCTTCTGTGTGGAGACAGGGCGTCAGGGCTGGCAACTCGGTACATAAAAATCTACTGCCAATCATTAGCGAACCGGAGTTCCGCTGTGGCGACCTCTAACCGGGAAAAGCCGAAAGATATAACAACCATCAATATCTTGCCAATACCCACCTTTTGGCTGTATCCCCTTTGTCAAGGAGGAGTGAGCCAGTTAGTGCTGGGGTAAGCTTGAGAATACACATACAGTCACCCATGTTCTTTTTGAAAGGCTATACTATATCACAATGCTTAACCTGCAGGGGGAGCTTATTTTAGAGATGGCAAGGCACTGTAAAATGAATCACTTTCTCCACTGCTGTCTATTCATTTGCTGGTGAAGGTTTAGGTCCATGGTTCTGATGGAGATACAGAATATAAAGGGCAACAAGGTCTTTAATGAAATTTCAAGTGAGGCACAACACACACCTCAAGAGTTTATAAGATACTGAATAAAGGCATTGAGTTTCTAGACTTTCTTGGTACCTCAGGGTCTTTAAGCCTGAAATCTTCTTAGCAAGAACTTGTACATCCTGAAGAGAACATAGTATTCTATAACTGGTCTAATCTGCGCTGAGTACAAAGGAATGATGACATCTTTAGATCTGGTTGATACACCTTTTGGTATTAGTTATGCTAAGTAGATGGATTTTCTGACTACAGTTGCCACAAAGATGATAAAAGGAGAGGAAACTGTCCACACTAGTACTCGGATCCCTGACTACATTTTCATTTAGTAATGGAGTATTGTCTGTTTTACATGTTGAAGCTAACAGTGTTTGCCAAATAAAATACTATACTTTTGAAATGATGCTATACTTTTTTGTATGTAAGTTGATCTCATTTCCAGAGCACTAGGTAGTAACTAGGGTAAGCTCTTTCTGAATGATGATAAAGGTGTATACAGGTGCGGAGGGGGCTGTGGGGGTCTTGACAATACTACAGTTTGCAGTCACTTACAAATTTAGTTAACCAGAGGTAATGGTTCTCAGTTTGGAGATCAAAGAAGTAAATGCTGACATGAAGGGATCCTGATGCAGAATCCTGAGGGACTCTGCAGGTTATCTTTATAGATTCAGGTGAGGCACCTGCCACGAGTGATGAGGGGTCTGTCTTTTAGCCAGTTTGCTATCCTTCTTACTATGTAACGATGTAAACTTACAGCATGTAGCTTGATCACAATGCTGACATGGGGTATGGCATCAAATGCTTTGGCTAGGTTAAGATATGCTGTGTGACTGTCAACAGCTTGTGTGACCTTCTTGAATAAGTTAACTAGATTTAATAGGCAGGCTATTACTTGGATGAAGCTAAATTGTTGAGGGCATAACCTAACGAGATTGTTGGCATCATAACTGATGAGATCATATTCTAAATAAAACACAGGATTGTGGGTCAGCCAGCTCAGGCAAACTACTACCACCATTTCTAAAACTGGTCTAGCTTTCCTAGCAATTCCATTTACAGTATTTATTAAGTGAAGTTTAAGGAAGGGAAGAGTGCCATCCCTACGGAAGGATAATTATTGTCATCCTACTCCATAAAGGTGGTACTTCAACCAAATCAAACAATTTCAGACTAGCATTCATTTCTAAATATCCTAACAAAAAACTCAGAATATTAATATGTCAACATCTACATATTGAACAAAACATTCTCAGTGCTAGTCAATTAGATTTAAAAAAGATCATTCAGTTTTTGCACTCTTGATCTCAACGGAATATATTTGAGAAAAATTTAACATGGGACAAATGGTAACTGTAGTAGACCTTGACCTTTCTGAAGCCTTCAATACCATAAGCCACTCATGAATACTAACCAGAGTAAATGGCCTTGGCCCTCATCCAGAGTCCTTGAAATGGTTCCACAGTTAAACAACTGGCTCATGTTTGTAAGATGGAGATAACAGCTATCTACCCTGTCACAACAAGTAAAACTGCAATGGAAGGCTTCAGATTAAGGATATAATAATTCAGCATTTATCTTAACAACATGCCTAAACATGCATCAGGCCTTCAGATAATACAATATTCAAATGATACAGCCCTGAAAAATTCTCCAAGATAAATTCCTGATCCCAGAAAATTGGCTCAAACATTCTAACTAACTTCTTAGCCCAAATAAAAGCAATACCATCCTATTTTACTTGCAGTTACTACTAGTCCAACTAGGCTTCTCTCCAAAACTTAAAGTTAAAACAACACAAGTAACACCATTATAAACACAAAAACAGCAGAAAAAAACACAAATGATAACCAATAAAATTAAAAGTGGTTCGGGCACACCAGAAAATAGCTCAGTTGATTTATTGCAGTAAAATTCCACACAAGTGCTTTCGCCCTGACAAAAATGCAGTGCTTTATCAAGTGAATAAAACACATACAATTACAGCCATTTAAATATCCTGTTTCTCAAAAAATGCGCCAAAATGTCTTAAAGGTGTATAAACTCAATCACTACATACTTAAATAAATAACAAGCAATTCACATTTTTTCTATGTAAAAATAATACAATCTCTTAAAAAACATAAAATATTAATAAATGTTAATGTAGGTGTACAAAATATACCAATGTTAAAATTTTCTAGCCTTCTTTATTAAATATGGCTTAATTGAAATATGGTCATTCAGACCTGCGGGGTTAGTTGCATTGAGCTTAACTTGCCAGTAGGTTTCCCTACAACTGAGCCAATTCTCCCACTCTCCCAAATAACACCATTCCCAACTTTGAAACAGATATCTACAATGCATGATAAACGCCATGCTGTCCATAGAGCAGCAAATTAAATCCACTATCAAAATGCATTGTTATACTAGGCAGACATTTATAGAGTGCAATAATATCTAACCATAAATGTCAGAACTAAACTGATACCTCCATCAATTCACTTCTGGTTATTTTATGGCTGTATTAAATATACAGGTATCTCTATCACCCTTGAAATCAAACTGGAGCATATACACCATGACACTGCTAGATATGTGTCGCTCATCCAGTCAGGATAAAACAGACAAGTCTTTGTGGGTTCTGTTCAAGCAGCTTTATTATGTACAAACACATCATGATTGAGGCTTAATAATTTTAACTTAGATAAACTTATAAACAAACTAGCTATTACACTCATACATGCTCAGTCTCTGGCTGCACTCTCAAAATGTCCCTGAAGCAAGCACGTGTTCTCTATTAAAATGCACGTGCTGACCTTGAAATGCTTCTTAAAAGTACAACACACACGCACACACACTATTCTACATCCTCCCTCTTTGAGAAATAAATCATGCAATATTCACGACGTTAGTTGACATGCAATCAATATAAATAATTCTTTGTCATGCAATTATACAGAACTAAATACATATAGACAATTATGTCCAGGTTGCTGTATATTTCACATTAGGTCTGGAAATATGACCAAATCGTGTGACATAGAAATTAGAATTAGGTCTAGCAACTCGAACTGTCTCTGCTGAATGTGCAACCTTAGGAATATCATAACATCATCAGGAATGGAAGTAGAAGTTAAGACATGTTCTGAAACAGGAACATTGCCTGGAATGCTCTAAGATCAAGAGTCTGTATCACAGGAATAATGCTGCGATATTGATTCTGGTACAGGAAGGAGATGTCTGCGATTTCTCCTGTACTCCATACCTTCAGATTCTACGAAGTAGGATCTCGGCTCGGTACATTTACCTGTTACTCAATCTGGTCGAAACCTTTCACCATTTGTATCTTCAATGTCTCGCCTTCTTTCAATGGACGAAGAAATCTGCTTGATTTATCACAGCTGGACTTCTGGAAAGAACGCTTTCTGAATAATTGGGCTCTCTCTAATTGTTCTGTTGTTGCTAGCTTTAGGCCTCAACAAACTGGAACTAATAGGCAATGTTGTTCTGGTTTGCCTACACAGAAGTCTCTGAGCAGGTGAGCCACGTATATTGTCACGGGCTATGTTTCTGAGATTAATTAAATTTAAAAAGACATTGGTATTATTATGCTTTGACCTCTCAAGTAATTGCTTTGCACTCTGTACTGCATGTTCATCTAGTCCATTTGACTGTAGATATTCTGGACTACTAGTAGTAACATATGCAAACTCCCATTCTTTTATAAATTTCTGAAACAACTGACTGGTAAATTGGGTACCATTGTCAGAAATAACTTTGTGTGGACTTCCATAGACTGAGAAATGACGTTTCAACTTGGTGCTAACAGCAGTGGACATTAGATTAGGTAGTAAATCAATCTCAAACCAGTTCAAATAAGAGTCTACCAACACTGAGTAATGCTGATATATTAGTGGCTACTGTTGGTCAAGGTAGTTCAGGAACTTGACTTAGCTTAAATGGTTCTTTTTGCAAATGCGGTTTGGTACTATTCCATACTGAACAAGAAGAAAGTACTTTATCAATGTCTTTTACTAGACAAGGCCAAAATACTAGTTCTCTCGCTCTCCTTTTGGTAGATTCATAACCTGGGTGACCACAATGCAAAATCTGGATATATTCATGTTGTAAGGTGCAGGAACAACAATTCTAGGACCTTTGAAAATAATGCCATCTTTCATCAACATCTCATCTCTGTAAGGAAAATAGGTTTGCACTTCAGGTAGTACACTAGATTGCTTTGATGGCCATCCAATATTAATGTAGTGGTTCGGCTTTTGCAAAACTGGACCAGTCTTTGTATGATCTCTCAGCTCAAGTCTCGTAGTAGAAAAATTATACACTTCCATGACGTCAAAGTCAAAGTTCTCTGCATGAAGCTGTTCCGTTGTATTTCTGGGTGATCTGGATAAGGTATCAGCCAGATAAAGAAGTTTGCATTTTGTATAGACCATTTTGAAGTTGTATTTTTCAATTTGAGCATCATTCTTTGTAATTTCACTGGAGCTGAATGCATAGGCTTCTTTAGAATAGTAACTAGAGGTTGGTGATCAGTTTCAATCGGAATAGCTCGACCATAACATAATCATGAAACTTTGAACATGCAAATACTATTGCCAAAAGTTCTTTCTCAGTTTGAGCATACTGCATTTCAGTTTGGTTAAGAGTTATAGATGCATAGGATACTGGTCTGCCTTTTTGAAGTATAACTGCACTGAGACCAAATGTTGAAGCATCACAGGAAAGAGTTACTGGTTTATTGACATCATAGTATCTTAATGTAGGTGGGGTGGCAATTTTCTGCTTAAGATCTTCAAATGCCTTCTGGTGTTGTTCCAACCAAGACCATATAACATTTTTGCAAATCAGCTTTCTTAAAGGTGCTGTCAACGCACTGAAATCTGGTTTAAACTTGCCTAAATAATTAACCAAACCAAGAAAATTTGTAATGCCTGAACATTATCTGGGACTGGCATCTCAAGAATAGATGCTTGCTTGGACAGGTCTGGTCTCAAGCCAGTGCTAGTAAATAAATGACCTACATATGTAACTTCTGTTAGTCTGAATTTGCACTTCAGAGGATTGAGCTTTAAGTTCACGTTATATGCTCTGTCTAGAACTTTCTTAAGGTTTCTGTCGTGCTCTGCGTCACCATTGCCTCTAAGCAATAAATCATCTATTATTATGGCACAAGGATAACCTGAAAAAATGTGTTCCATTGCAAGCTGAAAGACCTCTCTTGCAGAATTTATTCCAAATGGCATCCTGAGGAATCTATATCTGCCAAATGGGGTATTGAAAGTAGTCAGTAATGAGGATTTGCGATCAAGCATCACTTGCCAAAAATGAACTTTTTGCATCCAATACAGAAAAAACTGTTTCATTTGGTATTAGGGCTGCTACTTCCTCAACTGTACACATTGGATGATGTGGTCTCTAATGCTTTGTTCAAATCTCTTGAGTCAATAAATATTCTGATTTCATCTGACCCTTTTTTGAGGGCTGCAACCATGCATGACACTTATTTTAGCCATTGATGCTGGTCTACTGGCTGAAACATTCACAACTTTATCAGCTAACATCTGTCTAATCAGCTATCATCATAAGGAACTCATTGAAACTTGTCAAAATGCTTCATCTAAATAGCAAGCAAGATGTGCAGCTTTGGTGAGCTGATTTATTTGCGCTTATGTACTGAGCTTTGGACTCAAGTGGGACACACAAGACCTAACACTACCTAGCACAGGTACATGGAAAAGCACAAATTGAGCCTTGGTTAATAACAGCACACCAATGACTCTAGCACTACTCCACCAGTCTTTTTTTCACCTCCATAAGCAACCACACAAGTAAAACAAGCCACACTGTTCATTAGTTCTCACTGTTAAAAATGTCTCTTAACACAAATGGATTACTTGACATAAATGGACAGCTTTAAAGCTTGGTGATTTCATTGTGATCTGGACAGCACAAATCACTTGCCAACAAATTCAACTTTAAGCTGCATCAACCTTTTAGCTAATTACTGATACACCATATGCAGAAAGTAGAGCAATTGCCAGCTCTCTTTGCTTTTTTTGCTTTTTGCTTTCTTTTTGGTTGCATAAGTTTTTTAAGTTTTTTTGAAAACTTTTTTTTATTGAGTTTTGCTAGCTTGGCATTGTTTGCTTTAAGATGCTAAGCATTTCTCTTTTTTGTGACACACTGGCACCACAATTGTGACAGTTAACAATGAACAAAATTTTGTACTTTTGATTTGGCTCAACCTTTTCTTGCACTGTACTGCTTTTAACACTTAAACCAAAGAAACCACGAAAATACTGGGGTCCTGCTTGAAACTGCAGCTGCCATGTGCTTAGGCCTAGGCCTGCTACTACTACCCATGCTGCTGCTCGTCATCATAGCTTAAGGGTCTGATGAAACCACATGCTTATATTTGTTAAGCATACTTGTGTGCCTTCTGTAACTTCATGGATTTGATAAATCTCAATTTGCTCGCTCAGTAAATCACTATCTAGAAAAAAAAATCTTTCTCACTGCAGCACTATTCATATAACACACAAGCCTGTCCTTTATTAACTCATCTTTTAAGTCACCAAACCGATATGTTTTAGCTTTGTTTTTCAGGTCAGTAATGTAAGTTGTATAAATTTCCCCTGGTTTTTGATCTCTTGTGTAAAACAAATGCTTCTCTAATGTAATATTTGTCAGGGGGTTACGCATTTCCCTGAACATGCACTTTAAACACTCAGGGACTTCCCTTAATTCAGTCTGTACAACAATATGATGGTTTTCACCTTCGCCCTCATATACTGCTGGTGCATACACAAATGAACGCTTTCTTTCAATGGCCTCTGACCCAGCTATGTTTGGCAAAATGAATGCCGTGGTGCATCCATCTTTGTCAGAATAAGCTGCTTGTATAAAGATACCATACTCTTGCTCAAATATTCTCCAGTTGTCTACAATATTCTGATCAAACACCAATGGTGATGGTTTTCAAAATTCATCTGCCATATTAACACATACCAGTGAAGGCTTTTGCAAGTATGCATGAACACACACACATATACATATGCCAGAAATTTATGCCAGTATTTGTAACTATCCCCATGGCACAACAAGCCTCTGAATGAACTTTGAGAAATAAGTCTCTCGGGTACTGTAATACTCTTGAAATCACTGTACCATAATAAATCACTTCTTATCAGTGTAAGAAACATTTCAAAACAACTGCACTGTGCAAATGAACTGGGCAGAAGTTTAGAGTAAGAAACATTTCAAAGTAACTGCATTTTGCAAATAACCAGTATGCAGCACACAGAAACTTTTCCATAATGGCTGTACTTTGCTAAATAACTCTTTACAGTGCATGAAACACTCTGTAATGGCGACACTTTGCACACCCAGTACAAGAAACTTTTCAGAATGGCTGTACTTTGACTGCACTTCAAGAAATAGTTGTACTTTGCACACAAATACACTCTTTGGAATAAATGCCCATTAATAAGCACACACTGTAAGCACTTTTATACACTTTCAGATACTTCGAATAACTCTAGTTATGCCCTGAATACAATGCAAAATGGTAGTTTTGCCAAAACACAGTACTTGGCATAAAACATGCAGTCACCTTGCTTTATTTATGCTTAATGTGCCCTTTATTGCCCTTATTATATTCATTTTGCTCGTTTTAATCTTTTCCCATGCCCATTATACTATTCTTATGCTCGTTTTACTCTAAACATGCTCATTTTGCAATTCCAATGTAATTCCAAACCCCATATGTGCTTTTCTGATCGTTTTATCACATATTTTAATTTTAAACATTTAATTTAATTAATAAACCTTTTTTGGCTCTCGTTTGTTTAATAATGTGGTTTGTGCCCTTGTAATGCTCCGTTTTATCTTTTTTATAAAATAAACAATTTCTGCAAGTTTTCATTACCTTTGGTTAATTTCTGGCCCTTTTTCATTACATTATTTGCATGGTGGAATTTTCTTAGCAGAATGATTTGAGGTGATCTGCACAGGTTCATAGATGTATACTAGGCTAACAACCACCAGGATCTTTATAAGCTTAGTCATGCAACTCAAATGTAGCCCGCATGTTATTGTGCCTCAGATGTTATTTTAAGGGAATACTTTAAAGACTATCTCTGTCCATCAAAGACAGTGGTGTCATACCAAGGCTGAATTTCCATTTTCCCATACAATGGTCCTGGTTGTGCTTGAATACAGTTAGGGAAGGGCTCTGATTCACATGAATGGAAAGCCTTTTCCAGAGAATGAGGGTTCTCTGAGATACATACCTTTCCCTAAAACATGTCCTATTTAAGTCACAAGCAAGGTTTAAATTCTTAGCTCTAGTACTTCTAGTGCTGTTCATTTTTTAGAGATACAAAAGTTCCATCAGAGCAGGATCCAAGGATACCTTGTATACCAGGCATAAATTGCATTTCAGCAGTTTGTAGGAAACAGAATATAGAGATAGGGCTTTGAGATGATCTGCATAGGAATACAGGGTATAAAAACAATGCCCTGTGCAGGTTGCCTTAAAGCCCTATCTCTATGCACCCCTTAAAATGACTTCTGGAATAATTTTTGTGTATTACTTTATAAATAATGGGGGGGTTGTTAGGTAATTATACTAAACTTGTGGAATACATTTGGATTGTGCGGCTAGGCATACAATGGGCCCAGTGGTCATTAGCCTACTATACAACTATAAACCTATGTGAGCACATTCTTAACAGATATAACAAATTAATTTAAATAACTGGGACTCTCTCAATAATTTAATTAACATTTGAGAAATGAGTATACCGACAACTATCAAACTCCCATGATTTTGCATCATTTTTTGTTTTCTACCTCATAAAATATTTGATTTTCTGGCAAATTACTGAGGACTATAGAGAAATAATAATGCCAGTCATTACACTTTCATACTTCCTATTGTTCAGAAAAGTCATATTGATGCAAAACCTGATGTTTTATTATATTTTTATGTGAATTACACTAATATTTAACAATTGCCCTTATTTAGAAACTTTTATCACCATTATTTTTTACTTTGCCTCTGATTATTGAACAAAGAAGTTGACATCTTTAAATCTTTAAATGTACAGTACTTTGCTAATGAATCTTCATATTTGCAAGTAATTACTGAAAAAACGTCTTTACTAAGGTTGTACGAGTTCAAATCTAGAAGTTTACTATTAGCTTCTAAGTGCTGTTTACTTGCTTTGCATGTTTTTTATTTACTTTTTATTATTTGTGCACATTTATTTATATTTGTCTACATGCATCAGTGTCTGCCAAAAGACTGACAGCAGTAATATCAAAACAAGAAACTTGAAAAAAGAACATCGGATAGCATACATTACTGAATGTATAGATATGAAAACTGAAACAATCACAATATAAAGCACTGCATCTACTGTTAGGGTTAATGTTATGGCTACAGTTGCAGTTAAGGTTGGGGCTAGGGTTAGGGACAGTTGAAATAAGTAAGCAGTGAGGTTTGCTTATGTCTACTAACCCTAACACCAACCATGACAACAACACTGGCTTTATCTCTAACCCAAACAGTGCACATAATATACACATATACCCACACCTAACCCTATTCCTAACACTCATTCATAATCACTCAAGAAATATTGAAACTTGGCATTTCTGCTGCCACAGTGACAGTCTGACAAGCTTAACAGTTTTGAATTGCAGTGTTCCAGACTCAAGATTCTGGAGTCTACACCGGACTCTGACTTATTGACAGGAGCTTGTATACGTCGGTGTTTGTGTACATGCATATTTTTTTCTACTTTTATACATCATTCTTCCTTCTCCATACCTATTCATTCTGTTTTGCTGAAAATGTTTCAATATGCATAAATGTCAAATCTGATCATGTTCATATTTATATTCACTGTAAATGTTAATGTAGTACACTTTTTTTTATTATGCAATTGTTACTTTGAGTTTTTCTCAACAAGCATCCCATACAAATGGGCTATAAATCTAAATGGACAACCTTAACAACACAGCATGTATAAATAAATAAGTGAACACATAAAACAGAAACAATACAATTAAAGAAATACTGTTATGGATGAATTAAAACTGTTCATTGGGGTTCTCATTAAATGCAAGGTAAAATAGGAAGTTTTTTAGGAGGTACAAAATGCTAAAAATTAAATTAAGGTAGAACCTGTCCTGTGTAGCCTTGCATTAGTTCAACAGTTTTCTACACCTCTCACTTCTAAACAAAAACAATTTCTTATCCTATTTTAAAACTTTAATGCTGAATAATGTCAAGAAAATATCTTACCAGCCATGGCAATTTCGCTGTTGGAGAACATGTTGCCAAAAACAAATATCAGGTCATCTGCATGATCAGATTTTACAAAATCTGGTTTGATGTCTTTATAAATACTGGGGCGGTGCTGAAATTCATACAAATACACAGGGTAGCCAGCATCTTAAAGAGAAGAAAGGTGTAATTTAGAACCATCATAAGCATTATTTAAAATGACATTTTGATTAGTTCTGGCCAGTGAAGCTAGGACTGCTGCATCAGTCTTCCCACCCGCTTTACCAGTCTTCCCACCCAATCTGATTTCTTTCAAGCACTCATTATTCAGTACATTTAGGAAAACAAATTTTTTCAAAGTAACTTGACATTTAACTACTGAGTTGAAATGAATATTAATATAATGCAAATTCCTAATTGTGTGACTAGTTATTTTGCAACAATGTACTGTTATAAAAATATCATTAGAGCAACAAAGCCTTTCAGAGTGCTACCCATTGGCAAAACTCTACAATACCCATCTCAAACCCCTCCAACTTAACGCTCATTTCTTTTCTGCCCTGCATACCTCTATTTAAGAGATTCTTAAAGAAACAAATTTTATTTTACAGTTTGGCATCATGTCTCAGCTAACTGTAAAGCAACTGAGAATTGTATTATTAAGAAGAGGCCAACCCCATTAGAATTATAATAATATGTGCATATACAGATGTCTAAAAGAGAGATTTACTTGACCAAATAATTCCATATCTGGTAGTGAATATGGATATAGTTATAGATTACTTGAATTGTAATTTTAGGAAAAAGGTAAGTTAATAAAAGAAATAAAATATAAGAAAAGTTATGAAATTAAATTGGTTACAGTTAGGAGAGGCAAGAGAGGATTTATATTTGAAAGGGCAGGTATGAAAACAGCAGTAGATTATGTGTTGTTTTCAGAGACATTAAAAGAGGTCCAAAGATGGAAAATAAGAGCAGGATTTTCTAATTATTATGAAATTTGGGCAAGAACAGAAACTAATACAAATGGTACTAAGCAAAAGAAAGGGGGTAAAATAAATGGAATGGAATAAACATGTATAATTTTAGATAGTGAGGGTAATCAGCTTTGGGAAGATCATAAAACTATAAGGTATGTGTATGCAAATTGGATAAAGTAGTTGCATTTGATTAAAAATGAAACTTTCACATAAAGTCACTAGAAACAGCAAAAAGATTGTCAGTAATACACAACACCACACTATACCTATCTCACACAACATAGACCAAATATACACAAATGTTGAGGCTCTTCAAAGTAATCTACCTAAATTATAAAGGCCTCTTAAATGTAACCTGAGAAACGAGTACCCTCATCTACCTCCCAAACACTCAGCTCAGGCAGCACCCACCATTAACACGCTTCTAAGACTCACAATGATTCAGCTCAAAAGCCCATAAGGCAAATCTCGACACAATCCAACATTTTAGTCATTGGTGACTCCATAGTGAGATACACTGATGCACCTTCACCAGACTGATAAGGAGAGGCTCGCATTCAGGTGCCTAGATTCACCACAAAATGCATGCACTCGAGTCCTTGCACCACAAGTATAAACATGACACAGTCCTAGTACACACGGGTGTACACTTGAGACATACTTCCATGGACTACATGTAAAGAGACATGACGGAATAGATAGAATATATGACAGAGGCAGGTATGAACCTAGTAGCATTTTACCATCATTGAAAATTACACTGCAATAAGAACATAAGGTTATTGACTTTAACAAATAGCTTCTGTTGTCATTCATATCAGCCTGGGAGGAGATGGTAAACAGTCCTAACTGGTTCATCAGGTATAGCCTACACCTACCTTCCCAAGGCTCTTGTATATTGGCTAAAACCTTGTCCACCCATATAGTGCCTTTTTTTAGGCAATGTCAGTCTTCAAAAGCTTCAAACTTAACAAAACAGGATCTGGATAACATAACGGTATTGCTGCTCAAAGTTAGGAGCCTCAACAAAACAACTGCACTCCTTAGAGGCACTGCTTATACTGGAATGTACTGATATATACATCATCACAGAGACGTGGTTCCAGATCACTGAGAGCACCCCATCAGTGCAGGTTTTCAACACTATCACATGTTCAGGTCCACCACACCAAATGAAGGCACTAAAGCTGGCAGCGTCTCTATATTCCAACACCTATCACATGTTCAGGTCCACTGCACCAAATGAAGGCACTAAAGGTGGCAGTGTCTCTATATACATAAAACCAAGTTTCACCTCCAGGTTTCTGTAACAAGTTAATGACCTGAAACAGCTCTACATCCAACTTACCATGAATAAAAGCCCTTACCACCTCATACCTAAATATAGGACCCTCTCTATCCCCACCTTGGCCCATACCTCCTACCTGATATTATGGATTCCCTAAGCATTAGGTCAAACACCATTCTCCTCTGGGTCTTCAACTAAGCCTCTATTAAATGGAAGACTTGTACACCTCTTAACATGTATGCCAAAAGATTTATTAACTTCATAAATAAAAGCTACCTGGACCAGATAGACTGCACCTGAACCAGGGAAGACAGAATCCTGGATTTGGTCCTCACAGCTGTCTTCCCATCCAGTTGGAACTTCCTGCCTAGTCAAATTAGATCATAAATCAGTCACATTCACCATAAGACTGAAGACTCAGAGATTATGCAAAAAAAATGTAGTAAAACTGACTGATGACCTGGCCAATTTCATCATCCCCCTCCAATCTGATGACCCCACTGTGTATGGGCAATCCTATACTGCCAAAGTCTATGCACATGTGAATATCTTTACAGATGCATCCATCCTTCTCCAAAGTAAATACAATGCCACATTGAAAAGAAAAACCCTATGGTGGAACCCAGATACAAAGAGGCTCTACAAAAAAGAAAATAATCATTGTATGCAATAATAAATGTACCTCTCAAGATGTCAAAACTACCCTCGCTAAATTTAATAAGGAACTCCAGACCCTGATCAAATCAACCAAAGTTAGATATGACGTAAATATAGCCAGGCAGAAGGCAACCATAAAGCTTTCTTTAACTATGTTTGAAATCAGACCCTGAGATCATAGCCAATCTACTAGCAGATACATTTAGCTCTAACTTCACCTGCAATCTCTCTCTCTTTCTACATTCCAGATCACATACTCACATCTACACCCCCTCCAAATCTACCAAGAGTCCTCACAGCATGTTCCAAAGCCAAAACACCTCCTTTCTGGGGTCAGATAACATAAGAGGCTGCCTACTGGCAGCCTGAAACAGGACTTGTTAAACCCATTACAGGGGCTATTCAGTATCAGCCTCCAAACAGATGTTGTGTCAGATGAGTGGAGGACAGCAAAAGTCACCCCCTGAATATAGTTGGATAACAATGAACCTGGGTAATTATAGACTCAGAATTCTGACCAGCATTATCTGTAAGGCCATTGGGATGATCAATATGGAAATAATAAATAAAGATGTAGGTAACCCACAAACTCTTCACCAAAGTTGGTTTGGTTTTGTCAAGGGTATATCCTGCCTGCTTAACTTGGTCATCTTTTTCAAAAAGATTACTGAAGCAATGGATGAGGGTAAATCAGTACACAACACTTATTTCACAAAAACATTCAACACCATCCCACATTCAGGCATTGTTGATAAACTTTCCTTGCTAAATGTTAATCCCTATGTAACTCATTGGATTGCAAATTGGCTCACAAATAGAACCCAGGAAATTAGAGTAGCTGGCTCTACCCCCTCCAAAAGAGCTGCCATTATTGTGTACCCTAGAGTTCACTGCTTGGGCTACTCTTCTTTGGTATTTACTTCTTAAAGGTCAAAGCTAATGTTAAGGGTTTATGGCTTAACATGTCTGAAGATGACCACAAACTTGGTGCCATCAAAAACTCTCCAAGGGACATCAAAAGTATAACAGTTTCCTTTGGGGAGCATGACATCCCCATGTAAGTATCACATCAGCAGCACACCCCTGCAAATTGATCTGGTAATTAGGGACCTGGAAACCTAAGTGGACTACAGACTGTCCTTCAGTCACCATATATTCACTATTGTAAGAAAGTCTTTCTTCACTGTTCAGATTATTAGTAAGGGTATAGTGTCTAGGTCCAGGGATGTGATCATTCCACTGTATTTGGCACTTGTTAGGTCTATCATTGTGTATAATTCCCTTTTTGGTATGTACCTGTCTAAATACTTAATAAAACTTGAATGATTACAATGCTTTCTCACCAAGAAAATCAAGGGCCTAAACTCTAAAAACTATGCTGACCATCTCAAAACCTTGTCCCTCTTCTTAATATCCGTTAGCTACTGAGGTTTAATCTGTGCCGCACATACAGAGCCTCAACAGATACTATATTATCAGTTCTACTGCACATCTGCAAGTCCAGTGGTAGCATGAACACCAGTTCAAGACATCTTAATGTCTTCTACAACATAAATAAAACATACTAAAGTGCTGCATGTGTATCACAGAGAATACCACTTCTTTGGGATCATCTTCCTCTCCATCTAAAGCAAAGTACTTCACTTACTCTATTCAAATGTAATCTGGACAAATGGATGGGAAACCATAAATTCACTCCCTGGTTATGCATCCTTGTCCTTTATGGCTATGAGTAATACAGTATGTAAATGCTCTGCCCAGCTCTGGGTTACTTGTACTTAAATTACAAGGGCTAAATATTTCATGGAATGCATGAGTAGGCTTCTAAATATCTTTACAGACAGACAGCCCAGTAAGAACCTATAGACTCTGAAGTTAGCTCTCTGTGTCTCAGGCTTCAGCCTTAAGAACAATCCTTGCCTTCTATCACAACTCCTACCACTGCCATTTGTTTTTTTCTGTAATGCTTTAGGTTGGGTGTGTCCCTGGAAGGCTGTAAATTTTCCTTTCAGATTCATGTCAGGAATCATTAGTATGTTAGCTCTAAAAGGAAACTTTAAAAGGTGGGGAGTTGATGCAAAAGACTGTTATTCAGCAGTTGATTCCAGGAATCCTCAACAAAGGAAACAGTTATAGTGCAAACTGGATCAGGTGGGGGTGGGGGGAACCAGCACTGCGCAGTAACACAAAGCATCTTTAATTATAGAAACACAAGCAGCTCAAGACTAGGTAGGTTTCAGCAAATGTAATTTAACACATTAGGTAAATTAACTAACAATGGTCCCCTTGAGACTATGCCCTGCAACTCCAACCACCTTTTCAACTGATGATTTCATATGTAGTCTGTGTAACTGTTAATACAAAAATAAAAACAGTGCTAGACCCTACAACAAATGAGCTATAACATACCAAAGACATTTATGGCACTTATTTGGTGGAAATGCACCAATCAATTAACTACATGTGAAGTAATGCCAAAGAGTAGGTACAAGGAAAACACGTTGAGGCACACTACATTAAACCATTCTATCTCAAAAAGAAAGTATGCATGCAAGACAACCTACATTATACCTAGGTAAACTGTTTGTAATGTGGTGGGCTTTGAGGCCTGGTGCATAAAAATTAGGCCTTCTAAAAATGAAGACCTGTATCGTGCAGTGGCTTGCTCTTTTTCACAAGAGAGTCAGACAAAGTTAATACTCATTTGTTGAAGAGACCCTCTTAATGAACAGATAAGCTGTAGATACTGCACAGTTCATGAACTTTGTAGAATATTTACTTATTAGAAAATTAATGAAATATGTTCATCCTTAAGAGGCAACATGGAGAAACACTAGCATGAAAAAGGATACTATGAGCATTTTACTTTATAATAGTTTTTTCCCTTAAGAACTCCCTGAAAGAATAACAGTAACTGTTGCTAGCATGATTATTAGTTTAAATAAACAGCTGCAAGAATGATATGAAATATAAAGGGTTAATTTAGAAATAGTATAAAATGCAGAAAAATAGTAAGTGTGCTAGCAAGCATATATAGCTTAAATATTGACATCCATGTAAACTGAGAAACAAAGTCTGTAAAAATAACTGTGCAGATGGCAGCTGGAAGAACATCAACAAAGTAAAGAGATGTAACATCAAGCAAGATAACAGATAGTGCTGAAACACCACGTTTCAGATAACTGAGTTTCCTTGGACCACCAAACCTGAAAGAACCAAGGACAAGGGAACAAAAGAAAACTATTATATAAAGAAAGAACTGTTATACATCAGACTTTGAGGAAAAAATATCAGACTTTTTGGTGTTAATATGAGTGTGTATAAACAAGCTTTAGGAATTTGCCATAGAGAGCTGACAGCATCTGTGTTGCATGTGTGTAGATCCAAAAGGAAAATGTAAGAGCAAAGTGCATTAACTGAAGCGGTGTCTCTGTGTATTTGTTGTACTTAGTACAATACAGAAATAAGACTAGTTGATTACAATAAATAGTTAAATAATGTGGTATGCATGCATGTAAATGCAAGTAACAGCAAGAAACCAACAGAAGGCAGTATATAATTTTTCACTCCCCCTTCATGTCTGTCAACCATTAAACCCTTCCTTATTAGGCTCCACTAATTTATTCTGCACTATAAAGGACATATTCAGTGCTATACTAAGGCAGGATCCACCCAGGAAAGTCATCATCCAGGCAGACATTAGTATTCCTTATCCCAATCATCTACAGTCCATCAGATTCCCTTGCAGCCTGACCCATTAGTTGGCTGTTTCACCCAACACTACGTTGTCTTTTGATCTATAGGTCCATAACATAGGGCCAGTATTACTACCAGTCCGTCCTTCACAGGTCACATACTGAATGTCTCTCTTTATCTTTGTCTACCACTAGCAGCTCCCAAGCCCATCTGTGATTTTGGAAGGTAAGTCTTCATCCACATGGGCAACAATAGCTTTTCCCCTGACCTAACCCCAATCTAACCCCCACTCTCTAACGGTAACAAACTCACCTGCATAATCACTAGCAGTACCAGTGCCTTAATACCACATGCACATGTACTCTATCGCATACATGAATATGCCTACCATCACTGACTTGCACAGCCAAAAATAACATCCTTCTCTGTACTGGCTCCTCTTGTCAGTTCTATGGGACTCCACCCTAGCATCAGAACAAAAGGCAAGCTGGTCAAGAACCATCTCCACCTGGACAGACATTCCAAGGCTGTTCCTTTCCCATTCTTCCCCAACCCATCTTTTCCAGCATCAGGATCACCATTCAAACTTGGGTCATCTACTGGTATAGTCAGGACTTCATTCTGCTGTGGCACAGATACCGGATTTGTACAAAAAAATGCTTTTCAGACAGTGCAGACATGGAAATTAAACATGAACATAAATATGTAAGACAAAATCTTTCACCATTAGCTGCTGCAACATAAAGGCAAACTAGTGGGTGAAATGGAACAGTCAGATGGTTAGAGATGAAAGAAGTGTGTGCATATTTGTGGACAGATTTTTGTTTCTGCGTGCATGTTTGTCTGTTTGAATGTCTTTCTGTTTGTGAGTTTTGCTGGCATTTTTTACCAGCTGAAAATTTAGTAACACTTAAGTCATTGAAGGATATGGAAGTAGATTAAAGAGTTACAAACATTATAAAACGTATTTAAGAGTATTTAAAATTCATCATTAGAGTCTCACTAAATGAAAATGCCATGGACTAAAGCTTTAAACAACTTCACTGATATGTTATGTTTTTCTCATTACAAAGTGCATTCTAATCTCTTTAATTCAACTCCAAGAGTGCCACATATAAATATCATTTATGTATGTATGTTTCTGTTTCCTGTCTGCACCGGGCTCTGCAGTCTCTCTGTGCACACTTATGCCTGACAGATTTTGTGTTATTTCAGTCTGGAAAGGTGAGTGGTAGCTTCATCTAAAGCATTAGTTTTAACAAATCAAAATAATCATGAAGGTCAATTAAAATTGCTTTGAAGCCTGAGAGTAGGTTAACAACTCATGACTAAACCAGCAAGTCAGTTCTTACCTGTGACGCTGACAGCAGAAAGTCCAAGTGCCACCTTTGTCTTAAACAGAAATTTAACAAAGCCAAACCATTTAGCAAACGGTTCTAGAAGAATATTAAAACTTGACATGAAACTATCTTTAAAAATATTAATAAGAAGAATCAAAGAAAGCTGAAAAGGTTTACTCAAAGTTTACTCACACAAGACAGATGTTCAGAGCACTGCCGTTGTCACTCAGGAGGTAGTGAAGACAACAGTAACTTTTGTATCCTTACTATGTCATATAATAGGGGCACAGCAATAATCAGGTAAAAGCGGTCCTGACTGCAAAAACAAAATTCTTTAATATGGCAGCAAACATGAAATATTTTGGAGTGTAGCAAATGACAAAACACTAGCTTTCTACAGTAATCCAGAGCCACTTCTACTGTATAGCCCAGTAAGCTTCTCTACCAGTGACTGAGTATGAAGTGATGGCAATGGAAGTCATCAGTCCCATTTGAATGTCTTACACGATGAATTCAAACTTAAGTGATGATTCTCAAAGAAAATCCCTGCCTACGCCGTTTCTATTACCACGGCAGCAGTGAGTCACGTTTTCATTTTTTCCATGGTGCATAAATAAAAGGAGATATGTTGTGCGCATGTGTGTGTTGGGGGGGGGGGGGCTTGTCCTTCTACAACAAACACTTTTTTGTTTGTTATATACCTTAAAAGCTGTGGTCAGTTGTGTTTGTCTAGTCATTGCGTTATATGTATGTAAGTCAAAGATTCCTAATGGAACTTAGCTCAATATATGCTGAAAGACAAACACTTTTTTTCATCTTCTGAACAGAGCTATCCCTTAATCTGAGTAAATGTTTGGACTATGATTTCCCATAGAGGAAACGTGCCACTATTGACAATGTATGCATTCATGGAACAGCACCTCTGGTAATATTTCCTCCATTTCTGTAAAACTAGATTGAGGAGGAATAAGTGTAGGGCAATACAAAGACTGATTAACAGAAGCAGTCTCTTGAGTATGCCCTGTATAGTTGCCTTAAAGTAATGAGTACAATTCAACTGAATGCAAGAGTGGTTATCGCAAAATCATTATGGTTATTACAAGTAATTCATAATGTAGACTGCAGGAAGCTGTATATAGCCTAAACATAGACAAAAGGGCAAAGATGCATCAGAATGAAAGCTTGTGGGTAAAGTATCCAGTAAAGACCACAAACAAGTGTGAGTATTTACCACTTCTTAGTGCAATTTGATTGAGACAATAAACAGTTGAAATGATGGTCACCATAACAAGAAAAGAACAGTATAAATTAATTAAGCTCCCAGGGGAAATTTTAAAGACTTTTAGATACTGCTGTTAAAAACTGCAAACTAAGAATTGGTATATCTAAAAAGGAAATGAGGGCTTAATTTTTGTCTCTTATGGATTAGGTCAAGTTGCCAAAATCAGAATAGAAACAAGTAGAGATTTTATGTAGATTCTTTACAACAAAAGAACTAGAACAGATAATGAAGAGTCATCCTAAAGGAAAGTTTATAGGTAGAGATGTTTCCCAATGGACATATGAGAGCTGAGAGGGAAACAACTTAAGCAAGCACTACAACAGGCCTTTTTACAGTCTGTGATAATCAGATTCTTGGAAGGAAGTGGTTATTCCAGTGCTCCATAAGGAGAAAAAAAGACAAGACTTTGCTGTACAACATTACTAAAAAACACATATCAGTTTACACCATGACTATAAAGTATTTATGTCCTTTTTGGCAAAAAGAGTGGCTAAGTTAATTCCACATCTTATTTACAGGGAATCACTGTAAGTTTGTGACGGGAAACATTTGAAATGTAATTAATGTCCTATTAATGACACAAGATGCCTGAGAAACAGAAAACCATTGACGCTTCCAAGTTTAAAAATCAAAAAGGCATTCAATCATATAAAGTGGTAATTTCTATTTGTAGTATTAAAGAGGATTGAGTTTGCATTTTTCATCTCATAAAGGATGTTTAAAAAGGTTCAAAAGCTAAAATGCATGCAAGACTATTCAAATCATTTTGTTTAATAAGAGATGTCTGTCAAGAGAGTCAATTACCCACCCTCCATTTTTGCAATCCGCTTGTAATCAATGGCCCATGGTATAGGCAGCCAGAGAGCTTGAGGTATATTTGGGATACTGTGTTAGTCAAGATACCCATCTTTGCTGACAATATTTTCATTACCTAATTAGAACCACAGAGATAACTAGGTTGATTATTCAAAAATTTTCAACAATTTGGAACCATAGCTGGGTGCAAAATAAACATTATGAAAACATGAATGGTTGTAATGATTTTTTCGTAATGAAGTGTTATACTTTTTTTGTGGCCAGAATAAGTTAAAAATTAGGGATATGGCATGAGTTCAATGGATTATTTAAAAAGAACAGTCCTGTGAAGCACTAATGAGAAAAGCATTTACAGCTTGAAAACACTGATTATGGGTCAAAGCCAGACAGTACAATCAATGCAAATGTTCATCATCCCTCACACTTAACATATGGCACAGAAGTTTTCAAGTCCACCACCTAAGAAGTTAAGATCAATGTCAAACAAGGAGTTTCAGCATTTTTTTTATGGGGGGGGGGGGGAGTAGTGAAACAATAGGACATGGGTTGCTTAAGGTAAATTACTTCTCCCAAAGGAATGGGTTAAACTAGGAATCCCATGGTCATCTGGACACATTTCACCATGAAAAACCTTAGTAAACAACATGTTGATGCAACTTTATGCAAAACCCAGGACTAAACTTCACAATGATTAGTTGCATGAGTTAGTACAAATATAAAACAAATAAAAAATGGTAGAAATCAAAAAGGGAAAACAAAATTGCATTCATACCTCTCAACTGTACAGATTTTTGCAGACCCTCCATATTTTTGCCTCATATTTTTGGTCCGGTTTTCATAAAATTGTGGGTTTCTGGCAAATTTGTGGTAAATCATTAAAGACTGAAGTTAGAAAATGACAGACAATTGAGTTTCAGACTTCATACCTTTCAGAAAATTCATGCTAATGCAAAACCTGTTATTCTATCAACTTTCCCAGTTTGTTAAAAGCAATATTTAAAAATTGTTCCTATACTTGAGCCTTTTTCCTACTTTTATTTATGTCTTTGTCCAGATTTCTTGCTCTAAGATGTTGAGAGGTATGATTGCATTACTGATATTAGCTTAAAAAAAAGGCAGTTAGTCTACTCGTATGAAGCAAAGACTAAGTTTGCACTTGAAATCCAAGCTAAATACAAACACATACAGTCTTTTCATTAGTAGGTGTAAGAAGTTAAAGTGGATATCAAAATGTGTGGGAGACAAGCCACAACTTGTAGATTTGATTACCAAGATCAGAAATGGTAGTAATCTAATAAAGATCTAATTAATGAGACATATAAGGTTTTGCAGGAAAGCAAATATTGTCTAGCTGAACAGATAAATCAGTAACGGGGCAGGCTGTTGGAATTGCAGGTCATTAGGCCATAATAAAGCAAAGCATATTTGATCTGAAATATTCAACCAATGCATGACATTCTTCAGTCTTTACCTGGCAATGTTGGAAATTATATTTTTACACTCCTGCCAAGTCCCACAGATCATTTACAGGGGCTTCAGACACTTGCTGGAGATATAACAACAATGGGTTAGGCAATTGTGTACAAATTGTTTAGGACTGTACCAAGATGGATTGGTGGCTATAAGCATAGTATTCATCAGATGGTTGCCCAGTTTTTGGCTAAAATAGCTGACAACATTTTATATTTTATGTTGGTGTGGTTGGCAGGTGTCTCATCAAGGAGTATGTAGATGACCTATGGCATCCCATAGGGATCGGTATTGACACTTCATTTGGTCAGCATTTACTTTTCTGATCTCTAGGCCATGACCTCTGGCTAACCAAGTTTGCAATTGACTGCAAGCCTCATGTCATTCTCAAGTCCCTCTCTAATGCTCAGGCTCTTTAGAATCAACTTGCACTCATAAATAAATGGTGCGCTAGAAATGGGCCCAAATTAAAATGACAAAAAGTGCTGTATCATCACATTTGGTAGAGAAAAAAACACACACACACGGACACAGACACACACACATACATACGCACACACATACATACATACACACACACACACGGACACAAACACACACACACACACATACACACACGCATGCATGCACACATACACACACACACACACACACACACACACACACACACACACACACACACACACACACGCACCATACAGCATAGACAGATAGGAAATTTGTTAGGGACCTTGGAACTTTATTTCCCTTCCCTTTGATCATTCCTAACAATATTGCTCAGAAAGTCCTTCTACTTGAAGTAGCTGATTTCCAAAGGAATGCAATGCAGCTCAAAAGATATAATTATTTTCTTGTCTTAAGCATTGTTTAGGCCAATTATTGAATACAAAGCCCCCTTTGTGATACATCTCACTAGACATAGCAAACAACTAGAAAGATAACAATTAAGAAGTTCACTGGGTTAAAAACACTAAGCTAAAAGAAAAGGCTGAAAGCCCTGATCCTGTGCGCAATATGTTATAGCCTCCTGGGAGGAGATCTTTGCCCTGTTTTCTGAGCCATTAGGGACCCAGTGGTCCTACATCTCTTGCATCTCCACAAATCAAATAATCAAACAAACTCCAAATGAAGACTATAAATCTTTACCAGCAGATAAATAAAACATAGTTTAGTATTCTGTTCATTATACAGTGACTTCACAACTCTGGAATAAACTACTTGCAAATTAAGAAGTGTAATATCCTATCCTCCTTCAAACGTTTGGTTATTTATAAATTCACACCAGGCTTCACAGGCCTAGCAACTAACCTGACTCTAGAGAGAACATACAGTCTGAAGGTGGGCACTAGAAGGCATCAGTGGTCACAATACTCAGTTTCCTTGTATGTCCTACTATCTTATTATCGTTAAAGAAAACATCCAAAGGTATAACACACAGCTGCTAGCACTGATAATGTTAGTCACTAAAACAGTGATAGGCAGAAACTGAAAGTATAGAGCTATACCAGTGACGAGGAAATTGTGGGTTAGGTAACAAAGACAGCAGAAACAGAGGAAAGGGCTAGTCATGAAAAGTAAACTGAGGCTTCATAGATAATGAATGATTTGGTTGTTTAAGTATATTGAAAAGGCATCATCCATTCTGAACTGAAAACTTATGAACTGTAACACTCTCTCTCCATATGGGATACCTTAGTTAAAGTACAGTGACAGGACTCTTCCAGTGGAACTGAAAACTGAAGGATGGAAACTGACTTCTTACCCAATACCCAGCATGACCAACATTAACAATACTGTGGTCGTGTTCTGAGGTATGTGACTAGCATATATTACGGAGCACAGGATAACATTATTTAAAATGGGATAGATTCATAATATCATTCTTTTATAATGTTTTATTCATGTATATATAAATACACTCACACAACGCATGCACAAATATCTATAGCTAGATAGATAGCTATGCTTATATGTATTTGTGCATGCGAACTTTGAGGTCTGTATTAATTTATTTTTGGACTGTATTTAATTATCATTTTGACAATTGTAATAAAAGTTATTTAAAATGCAGATTCACCCTTTTTGATAGTTCTGTCAGTTTGGATTAGTTGCAATTAATGTTGGGCAGCATCATTTTCTATCAGTAAACAGAGTATAACTGTGTACTGCTCAATGTAGATGTCTTGGTGAAAGTTTTCTGTGGTGTCTTTTAATTGTCTGCTTTGTGAGCTTTTTATATGGGTTACAGGATTAGTGAATTTAGTGTTAGTTATTATGAGAACCGTACTATAAAACAGGTTGCTTCTGTTTAACATCTGTTTTATAATTGTGATTATACTGCATTTTATTTTGTAAATTTGAGTGAGGTTGGTAGCTTAAGTCCTTAGCTGTTTGTACTCTTTAAATTTTGTTATGTATGCCCTGTTGATGGCTTACTAGTTAAAGTGCTATAATATGAGATTACATACTTTAGCTGCTACAAATATATATATATATCCTTTCAACAATGTCAGTCATATCTCTTAACCTCCTAGAGCAAGAAATCTGGGCAAAGCCACAAAGAATGGAGGGACAAAGGCTCAAAAATAAGGACGCTTTCTAAATATTGCTCTTAAAACTTAAAAAGTTGATAGAATAACAGCTTTTGCATTAGCATGGATTTTTCTGAAGGATATGAAGTTTGAAACTCATATGTCTGCCATAAATGTCTGACTTAAATTGTCAATGATTTGTCAGAAATTTGCAAGAAAACCACAGCTTTATGAGAAACAGATGAAAAATATGAGGCCAAAATCTGGACATTCTGCGAAAATCTGTACATTTGAGAGATACGAGTCATATCTGCATATTCATAGGTTCATAGGTAGGTACTAGGCTATTGGCCCTAGGGCCTATATAAGCCTAACCAAAAAGGTACCCTGGCTTTCGCCACCCAAAAAAATTATTTTCCTGTGTCCCTGTCAAGCAGAGCCAAAGAAGTGATCCCCGGGGTGATTTTCTATTTCCCATTCAATCATCAAGATTTTTCTTGAAGAGTGCTAATGAGGAGCACTGTTTGACATAGATAGGTAGTCTGTTCCAGAGTATGGGAAGTGTCTGGGACAGGAACCTATCCCTCCAGCATGTTCTGTTTATTGTAGTGACAAGGTTTAGGTCCCTACAGCGTGTAGCTTGGAGGGATTGGGATTTCTTTAAGTGGAGCATGTCCAACAGCTCTGGGTTTGACACAGCTTTGTATGTTAGGCAGAGATCGTCTCTGAGAAGGCGATAGGTGACGGAGTAAAGCTGGAGTTTTTTGAGACTGTATGCATAGGGCATCTGTTTGAGGCCAGTAATCCTCTTTGTGAGGTATTTCTGCGGCCTTTCCAGTTGCTGTAGATGTCTTGTGAGGTACATACCATAAGGGGTGTTGTACTCTATAATGGGTCTAATGAGTGACGAGTAGAGGGGAACAAGGACCTCTTTTTTCCTGGATGAGAAACTTTTGTGATGAGGTGTGCCACATAGAAGGATTTCCTGACTACTGTGGTGATGTGATTATCAAAGAAGAGACTACTGCCCACCTGTGTCCCAAGGTCGCTTATCACACTTTTGATGTTAAGTAGACTACCACCTATGTGATAGCTCACGGGTACAGAGTTTTTACCAAAGGGGATGACAATGCACTTTCTGGCATTGAGCTAGAGGCCATGGCTTTGACACCAGGCATCTGTCTCCATGAGGCCCTTTTTGTAGGATGTCCACATCATTAGGAGTTTTTATGACTCCTAGTTTGCAGTCATCTGCGAACTTCTTTAGCCAAAGACCTTCTGTGTTAGCCTGTACTTCAGAAAAGTAGATACCAAACAGGAGAGGACCCAGGACTGAACCCTGTGGTACACAACCTGTCACTGGTCTGAAGTTGGATTTGGAGTCTGCTACTTTCACAGTGTGGGTTCTGTCAGTGAGGCAGTTGGCAACCCATCTTGTGACATAGGGATTTATAGCTAGTTTAAGGATTTATACCTAGTTTAGTGTGTTTATCTATAATTCCAGAGTGGGGGATGGTGTCAAAAGCCTTGGCAAGATCTAGATAGGCTGTGTCAACCACCTTACCCTCGTCTACGGCTTTGGTGGCTGCTTCAAAGAAGTCTATCAGGTTTAGGAGACATGATCTGCTTTTTACAAACCCGAACTGGGTCTTCTCTGTTCCAGACTGAAATTAGAAATAATTAAGTGGATGCACTGTTCAGTCAGTTTAGTATTCTGGTGTGCCTTTATATGGACTGAACAATAAAATAGGCATTAATACTTCACACAAACAAATTAGAATAAGGCCTAAAATATGTAAAAACTCTGGATTTTAGTTATTTATATCTTAACTATTTATAAGATATCTAGAAGTTTATGTAGCAAAAATGTTTGTTTTTTTCCATTGGTGATTTCAAAATAAAGGCATATATGTGTTAGCAATCACTTTTGAAACAATAAGCAGTACATGCTGATAAAAAAGGCTGCTCTCTTATTTACTGATCCAGCTGATCTCAGACAGAATAACTGTACAATGAGCAGTAAGTTACTTCATGTTTTATGAACAAAAATAGTGCTAGCATCAGAAGGAAAATCTAAACAGGCATGTTGTTTCTTTCAAAAGGTACTTTTAATTAATTTAAAATACTAAGCTTTTCTTCACTTACAGTATTGATCTTACTGTTTTACTGTTAAGAAATCAGCAGCTTATTATTTGTTTAATTACTTGCTGGCAAATGGATTGCCCTAGTAACACAAGGCTTCCTTTTTTCAAAGGATTAATTTTTGCTAATCTTTTAATTAATCAAAACAGAATATAATGCAGTGTAGCTATTTTTAAATTCAACACAGTGATTAAACTTTAGATTTTGAAAACACACACACACACACACACACACACACACACACACACACACACACACACACACACACACACACACACACACTCACACACACACCCACACATCAAATTCAAGTATGTATAAAACAGACTGAGCCAAATAGTTTTTCATAGGATCATATAAGGTTTCTAGGCTAATGGCTTTGTGGCCTTTACAATCCTAGCCAAGAGTCTATCCCCAAAAAAGAAACCTCAATCAGCACCTGTCACCCCTGTCAGTGAGGAACACAGGTGAAAACCATGGGACTAATTTGTGGTTTACCATCCAGTCATCAAGGTTGCACTTGAAGAGAGTCAGTGAGGTACTCTGTTTAACATGTATGGGAAGTCTATTCCAAAGATGGGGCAACCTCTGGGAGACAAACCTGTCTCTCCAGCAGGTTTTGTTAATGTCGCATATTAGATTTAGGCCTTTCAAGCCGGTAATGCACAAGGAGTTAGACTTATGGATATGGAGCAACTCTAATAGGGCAGGGTCTGAGATTACCTTGTAGGCAAGACACAGATCATCTCTGAGCAATCTGTATGATACCAAGTAGAGTGATAGTGATTTGGGCCTGTCTGCATAGGACAGGTGTTGGAGGCTATGGATTCTCTTTGTGAGGTATTTCTGTTGCCTTTCTACTTGGTGCAGGTGTTTGGAGTGGTGCTGTATTCCATTACTGGCTTAATGAGGGAAGAGTACAGAGAGGTAATAACCTCCTTTTTTTCTGGATGCAATCCCTTTACTTATGCGATGAACTAAGTAAAAGGCTTTTCTGACCACTGCAGCTACATGATGGTCGAATGTGGGATTGTTGTCAACCTGTGTACCCAGGTCTCTCACCACAGGTTGTGTGCTTAGGGGGTTGACGTTGATGTGGTAATCAGTAGGTGCTGTGTTTTTGACAAATGTTATGATAATACATTTTTTTTTGCATTTGACTTAAGGCCATGACTTTGGCACCAGTCATTTGTTGCTGTGAGACCCTCTTGTAGTATGTTAACATCATTTGGGAGTCAATGACAGCTCCCAACATACTGTCATCTGTAAACTTGGTCAGCCACAGGCCTTTTGTCTTTGCCTGGACCTCTGAGAAGTGGATTCCAAACAGTAGGGGTCCCAGGACAGACCCCTGGGGAACATCACTAGTGACAGGTTTGCTGTTGGAGGTGGAGGCTCCTATTTTGACCTTGTGGGTCCTCTTGGCAAACCAGTTGGCCACCCACCTGATGAGATAGGGATTTACGCCAAGTTGTGTTAGCTTTTTGATGATGCTTGAGTAGAGAATTGTGTCAAAATTTTTGGCCAATTTTCCTCACCCAGGGCCTTCTCAAAGAAGTCGACCAGGTTCAGCAGGCAAGATCTGCCCTTGATGAATGCGAACTGGATGTGGTCAAGTGATTGGAGATTTCCTATGTCCTTGTTTATGAGATCCGTAACAATACACTCCATGGCTTTACAGATCGGACTTGTCAAGCTAATGGAGTGATAGTTTCAAATGGTCCGTAGTGTCACAACCTTTATGTAAGGGGATGACAATGGCAGATCACCACTCTGCTGGAATAAAGCCTTGTACATAGGCTGTATTTGAAAAGGGTGCACAATGGTGAAGCTATTTCTTTCTTGAGATGGTGCAGAATCCAGCCTGGGATACTATCAGGTCTCAAGGAAGTTATGTTTCTTGCCTTGGATAAGGCCTTTAACACTTGATCTGTGGAGATGTGAGGTACAGGACAAGTAGTGGGGATGCTGAATGGGCCTTTGGGTGACAGGTGGGTGAAGTTTGCACTGAACCTATCTGCTAGCAGGTTGGCTAAGTCATCAGGATCAGTGTAAGTGGTACCGTTAAGCACTAATTTGGAACAAACCTGGGCTTTGCCATTGAGGTTCCTGACTGAAATAAAGAAGGCTTTGTGGTTTCCCTTGACAGAATAACACCACTTATTTACAACAAAATGTAATTTCTCCTCAAAAACCTTTAAAAATTCAGTACTACTTTTGCTTATTTAAAATAGTTTAATTAAAGATATATTTTGTTGATCAACAATCCTCTTTTTTATGATCTATTAATTATGCAGATACTATTCTTCGATCCTTATCAGGATCATTACCGATTCCTTTCAAATCCACTTTCTTCCTCTTACCCACTATCTCCAACATTCTCCTTATTGATTCATATAGTGATGTAAATGCAGGCTTAGGAACATATATATACACACACACACACACACACACACACACACACACACATCATACACTTAAATGAGGTCACATGATCAGCATCACATGGGTGGCACAGCAGTGCAGCATTTAGCGTTTCACCTCACAGCAAGAGAGTCTTTTGTTTGATTCTCAGCTGGGGTGCCTTCTGTGCTGAGTCTGCATGTCCTCCTGGTGTTTACTTGGGTTTCCTCTCAGTGCCCTGGTTAACAACCACATTCTCCAGACATGCTGCAGGTGGACTGGACACTCTAAATTGGCCCTAGGTGTGAGTGTGTAGGTGTGCCTTCTTAGGAAGGCTGGGCACCAGACTGGCAACTTGACACCATAAAACTCTACTGCCACTCGTTCTGTGGATTAGTGATCTTCTGTGGCAACCCATAACAGGAACAGCCGAAAGGAGAAGAAGACATGATCAACATCACATGATAAAATCTCGAAACAATATCAATCCAATCTTCTTCTTAAAGTTCTAAATTTCATAGATTTTAAATAATTCCAGTCAATCCAGGTTCCTTGTCTGCCCTAAAATATTTTTCCTTCTCTATTCTTCATTCTCAGTTTTACATTTCATGTCCTCATCTCTACTACTACTAATTCCTCATAGTCTGCAATACCACAAATTGAAACATGTTACCTGACCCCTTCTACTGTATATGTTTATACAAAACTTAGTGGTATATAATCACAAATTCTTTCAATTTTCTACTGCTTTTCCTATACAGAAACCAGAACATGTCTTATACAAGGCAATATAAATTAAGTTCATGTTATTACAGTTTGCATGTATTTTTAGTGAGAAGGGTCTACCAGTTAAGAGCTGCATGAAACTTTTTTTGTATATATATATATATATATATATATATATATATATATATATATATATATACACACATACATATATATATATATATATATATATATATATATATATATATATATACACATACATATATATATATATATATATATATATATATGTGTGTGTGTGTGTGTGTGTGTGTTTACTTTGCTGCTATGTAAAGCATGGTTATGTTCCAGTTTTTTTTTCATTTGGATATATACTTCTGCCCTACTTGTTCCTTAAAACACAACTTGCATTTCAAATTATGCACATTACTATAAGAAACACATATTTTTTGTTAGCTCCTTTCTTAATTCATTATTACAGGACAATATATGCCAATGATTTTTAATAATGTTTCAACTGCCTTAGTATGGCTATTATATGTTATAGTCATCCTTAAATTATTTTCTTTTCTCATTTCTTTCCTAAAGTAATTATCAGAAAAATATTTTTTTTTGTTCTCAATCATTTCTTTTGTTATCACTTTTTCCTCTACTGTATCTGATTCCTTAGTTGAATAACCTCTGCCCTTAAAATCTAACTTTAAGCCATGAATTTGGTGTAATGCCTCATTTTTATTGGCATTCAACCTAAGAACCCTCTGTACTTGTCCCTTCACAACATTATTAAATGCATTCTTTGGTATACTAATTCTATGTATATATGTATTGTCTTTACTAAACTTTTTATATGTAGTAGTAGATATTTTACCCAATATATTTTAAAAATGTTGATATCCAATAAGTTAATGTCACTTCCAGATACTATGAATTTGATTTTCAAAAATGTTGCAGTATTTTTAAATATAATAAAAATTATTACAATTATTCAGTGTACCATCCCATGTAATAAATACATCAACAAATCTCTTATAAATTTTCAAACGAGCCTTATAAATATTATTATTAAATACATAACAATTCTCCCATTGTGACAACCCCAAATTGACATAACTATTTGCTACTGGGGTCCACATGACCACTCCCATTTTTTGCAAATAAATTATATCAGAAAGCAAAAAAACATTATTCTCTAGTACTAAATGCATAATTTCAAAAATTGTTTGGCTCTCCATATTTATAATAGATTTTGTTCACTCAAGAATTCTCATAAAGCCTCTAAATCACAATCATTTGGTATGCAAGTAAAAAAAATCCACATATAATGCAACAAACAAATAATTCTGGCCAATACTTCCTTTTTCCCAGTTACACAATTAATTAAAAAAAAAATCATTATGATCATGTATGTAACTTGGGGTTTGCACACTAACCCCAATGATTTTTGTTTTAAGAACATTGATATAGACTTAGTTATCCAACCTCTATGTGAGACAATGGATCTCATGGTTGGTTTTGTTGTCATTTGTATGAATTTTGGGAATACCATAATACATTGGTATTACTGGGTGAGTTATATATAAAAAAAGTTCATCTTTTCCAATGATACATAATTATTATTGTGTATTATATATTGTAGTGTTAGCATTCGCTATTATTAATCTAACTTCATTTCCATGAATCACATCACACACTGCACTATTCTGTAATAATAAATCTGCTGCCTACAAGTACTCACTTTTATTTATTCTGTAATAATAAATATGCTGAATGTAAATAGTCAGTTTTATTTATTACTACAATACTCCCTCCCTTGTCAGCTACTTTTATAAATATGTCGTGGTTCTTAAACTATTCAGTGCCTTAACCTTCTCTTTCTGATAAATTGTGAAACTCGTATTTATTAGACAAAGTGAACAAATCATAAACCTCTTGTCTACATACCTGTTCAAAAGCAGCAATAATGGGGTGATTATCTGAGGTAAATGGACTTAGTTTTTTTAATTTTTTGCTTTGTATCATTAATTTTCGGAAAACGAATGCTTAAGTTTAAACATCTACTAAATATTCTTAAATCCATAAGTGTCTCTGATAAATTACTATTACAAGATGGAACAAAAGTCCTAAGTATAATGATTAAAAACTACTGATTGTTTACTGACTAATTATTTTACCGAGAATGGCTCCTTCTCACTGGACCTTGATACATTACATTTCCTGCTCCTGTTCCTCCAACATTTCTTCATCTTGATCTGAATCTTTTCTGTAGTACTTTTTATAGACCTATCTGTAGAACATTTGAAAAGCCCAAAGGGTCCAGAGCTGCTATATCATTCTCATCAACTGTAGTTGTTTGACAGTTTTTTACTGCTACTTATTTTTGATCATTAATTTCTCCACCTTGAATGTGATGATGTTTAAACATTAAACCCATTAATTTTCCAAAAAAAAACTTCTCCATTTTTATAATCTCTTGCATTTCTTTGTAATTTCCTTTAAGTGGCAGCCAAATGATCCTCTAAAACCTATGGGGTTATCACAAAATATTATATGAAGTATACTGAGAGGTGTCCAACTGCAATACTGTAAAAATAATTCTAACATACATATTTCTTCTAGTAATTGTCACTTTACATCCAAAAAATTATTCATGAATACCATATACTCTTTACCAAGTTTCAGATTTAACTTCTGCCAGCATCTCAATAATTCTGGATATTTCGTTCCATAAGTGTGCATCTTTATTATATGTAATCCCCTGGGTACAATGCCCATAGTTATATATACCTCAAAATTTAAGCATTGCCACTGTAAACATGTATATGCCTGTACCATTGTTTCCAATGTTTTCAGTTTGGCTACAGAGTCTCTAGTATCAAAATTTGAGAACATAGTCAAATTTATTTTTATATCATCTTCATCTTCCACTAATAATAGCAGATTGCCAGTGACTATCAGCAAGTTATTTAAATGAGTGTGTTTATTTTTTACTGTTTGAAAACATGAGCTCTGACTCTTGCTCACCTATAGATGTGGATTCTCCCATGTTCTGCAGGCACAGCAACAACAACACAAACAATGAAAAAAACAAAAGTACCTATAAATCCTGAAAAGCTATGGTGTGAAAGCTAATAACGCCTATGTTTTTTTTGTGTGCTTTTTATTCATCAAGTACTCGTGTATCCCTGAGCCTGCATTTATGTGACTGCTGGACTTATTTGCTTTGGCTCATTATTTGTCTACTTTGAGCTACTTTTGTTTTTTCAATGATTCCTATAGTCACCAGTTCATCAGTTCTTAGGTACTTATTAATCTCTGAGGATCTTAACAAGTCCAGCCTTACATTCCCATGGTAGTTTTCAGCTCTTATATTTTGCATACAAATAACACAGATGTGGGCTGAGCAGGGATATGTTGGAACATTTACATGTCTTCCCTATCCATGAGTGACAGGGGTGCTAGATTGGGGGTGAATTCCACCCATTCATCCAAATTACATTTAAAGAGAGTATGAGAAATACTTTACCTTTTGTTGAGTGGAAGACAGTGTTATTTTCTGTGATACTTGCCTATCACTCCAACATGTTCTATATATTTTGCAAAAGAGTTTGAGATCCTTTGAGTAAGTGTTTATGATACCACTGGGCTTGTGAATGCATAACACATAGAAGAAGAAATAAATGGTACAGTCAACACAGCTAAGGCCAGTTTAAAACCACTTTTAATAAAATTACAAAAAAACAATAAAATAGAATAGATAAGCACTTTCAGGCTATCAGCCCTTCATCAGATCTACTATTCTAAAACAAAAAGACAAACCATAAAAAGAAGAAACTATTCCAAGCCTTAACAATCCAGCCAATCAAGATCTTACAGCAACATAAGGCATTTAATGAAGCAATTTGCATGCTCTCAATGCCGGCTTTAAAGGGACAACCCCATTCAAGCCGGGTAGTTTGTCAGCTTGTAATTTCGCCATCCATCTCAACTCGGCCATCTCTGTGCTATGTACAATGTCACCTCCCCTTATATCCTTAAATACTAGTTGTATAGCCAAGAATTTAAAACAATGTTCTGGACAATCCATGATGTGCTTACAACAGCATTAGTTGAGTTTTTCAACCTAATATCACTAAGATACTTCAGTATTCTATCTTTAAACAGCATGTTAGTCTTACCAACATATAAATGAGAGCACTTAGTGCAAGTAGCAATATACTCTAAATTCTGAGTTTTACAATCAGCTCTCAGTTTAAATCTGTAAACAAAGCCAGTCTCGGGGGGGGTGACAAAAAGAGTCAGTTCTAGAGATGTAATTACATGTCTTGCAGGACAAACAAGGAAAAGTCCCAAACTTATCAAACCTGGGAACAGAATTAGATCTATCAATAGGAGGTCCGTAACATAGCTGCCTTTTCAGGGATTTAGCATTCCAAAAACTAAAACTAGGTTTATTTGTAACAAACCCTTTAATATGGTCATCCAAATCTAGCATGGACCAGTTCTTAGTAATAACATCACAGATCTTATGCACATTACTGGAGTAGGTCAGGGTCATTCGTGCTACACTATCAGCACTTCTCATAGGTGTACAGACCCCCTGAGATCCTTGCCAACTTCTCTCAAATAATATGGAGCCCCATCTGTTGAACAAAAGAGAGACCCCTCATCCATGTGCTTATGCACCTCATTAAAAGATTAACCCCTGTCAACAAGAGGCATAATGTAGACCTAAGAAGTACCCCTGCAAAATACAAAAAGGGAATACGATCTCCTCTAAAATTAATGATATCTGGCTGTCTCTTTGGTGATACTTGTAGCAAGATTTCTCATAAAAGTGACCAGTGTCTTTCCCGATTACCTTTTCATCATCTAACAACAGAATCAGAAAAGGAATTGTTGCTAAAACATCACAAATGCCCCTATTTGATGCAAACCCTGTTTTATCTTTATTAAGTGAGTGAAGAATAATTATTTCAAATCTGAAGTTCATCAAAGAAACATAGATTGTATAATCCATATTTGTCATAGCAATGGACTACTAGAACTCTAACTCATGTGGGCTCTGTACTGGGACATTCACAGAATATAACTAGATGAGTAAGAGCTCAACACCTGTCTGCAAATGTCAGGAGAGCTATATTAAAAGTTGCACAATGGCTATGTTATGTTTCTTATAGAATTCAAGGGGTATGTCTGTCTAATCATGAATCATTCTTAGATTTTAGTTTCACAGTTGCTTCACTCACTTACTGTACATACTAGCTCAGTCTACTCATCTGCTTTCATCTGTACTAATTTAACTGTCTTCAAAACTTTGTGCAAAGCCTATGTATTAGAGCCCACCATATACATTTTTTAGAATAAATGAACTGCCAAATTCTATCAGGTTTGCTTGGTCATGAATATGTGGACTCTTGATAATTCCTATTTTAGTCTGATGATGTTTATATTTCCATCCTTGCCTTCTAATGACTGCTTTTAGTGATTTAGAGCCCTATGTTCACCATGTTTCTTATTTGTGCCATCTGCCCTACAAGCCATTCAGTCTCTGAATTCTGTTAGAGAATTCTAATAAAGAGTTGTGTTTCTCTAAAGGCTTGCTTTGTGAGTCCTGATAAGTGTAGGTGTGTCAGTTCCTTTGTTTAATACCACATCTCCCTGTATTGTAACATTTTTGTAATGTACACGGACACATCTTATTTTACTTCATAAAATAGAAGATTATGAGTGGGTCTCAAATTGTTACCATGGTATTACGTGTTTGAGACATGGATGACAAGAAATTAAAATTGTAAACAAAGCCCTGATGTCCTCATTTCTCCACTTTTTGCATAGTGTGCATCTAACCCAGCCGTCTCCAGCATTTTGTCTCCATCACCTCTAGCTTCCTCAACTACTCTGCCTTCAGTGACTAGGTTTCTGCTCTATACAGAAGTATCAGTTGCAGCACTGCTTTTTTACACCATACTTTTTAGCTTCTTTAGCACTCTTCTGTTATGTACTACCCCTGAAAACTATGCACCAGTTGATTTTTAGCTTTGAATTGCTCATTCAGACTTACCTTCTCCACAACCACCCCTCCTAGATAATTAAAGTTGTTAACCTGTTCCACTGTTTCCCTTCCACTTCAATTTTCAGATTCTTCTGATTTCCCCCATTTGCTGCTATGACAATTGTCTGTATTCAGTTTCATCCCATGTGCCTTCAATTTTGCATTCCATTTCCCTATCATTTGCAGTGTTTGCTAATATAGTCCATCACCAGTATTAACAACAGTGAGCTCAGAGCCGAACCCTAATGCACATCCACTGCCACTGGAAATTCTACTATGAGTCTAAACACTGCACTTATCTCATTGGGTCCTTCACCATAGCCTGCACTTATGTCACCAATGTAAACTCCTTTGCAGAATATTAGCTAAAGCTGTCTCTAGTAAAAAGTAAACCTAATGACACCATTTGAATGAGTGGTATAAGTACCACTTACTATGAAAGACGCGACAATGATAACACTTTGAAGATATATTTTGTTTTAAAAAATTTAAATGCAGATCACATTTAATAAGGTTCTTAAAGCACTCTTGCTTCAATAAAGTCCAGAAATTGTCTTGAAAGACTGAGATATAAAAAGATATGGCTTTGTTCAACATAGAGCAATTTAGTGAGCTGCAAGTTTTTATGTTTTAGTTTGCATGGACCACTGACAATGCTTACTTCTTTCAAGTGATGCTACCATCATATTAAAACCTTTAAAAAACGTTATGAACATTATTTTTACCAGTTTTTCTTCATCTCTTACCTCTGTGATGATTAGCAACTCTAACTGTTGGGATTACCATAAGCATATCTCCTAGCATTTCAAGGAGACGGTCACGTAGCACAGGTGGGTCCTCTATATCTTTGAAGTACTCCCCATCTATAAATGGCACAAGTTTATTGCCTGCTCCCTAAAATTGTAAAAAAAAGGTAAGAGTAACAGTTGTGTCAAATGAACATGTAGTCCTAAGTTACTTTTTCTAGCATTAATCCCAGAATGACAGTGCATGAAAGAACTTTACAATTTTCCTTGTTTGCAAATACGAGTAAAACAAATATCTATCAGCCTTCATCTCTAAATGGATGCAGACATATACTGTACTCAGATTTTAGCTTCAAGTATGTTTTTGAGTGGGAACAAGAATACTGTCTTGGGCATAACTCAGCCAGAAAAATAGTTTAATGAATGTATCACTAAACCAGAAAAATTGTTTAATAAACCTCTGTCTGAGGGAAAAACAATGTACTGCTGTGTACTTTTGTGAATATCTTCCTTTTTGAACTATCATTCTAGCATAAGAACTGAAATATTTAGTTAACACTGCTGAGTACACAACATCTGGACAGAGTATATCAGAATCTATTGTATGGCAGACCTATTTCCTACTGGGATTTGAGCCCCTCCGTTTTGCCCGATGATGATGCAAATATAGGATGCCAACTGCTCACAAAAATTTGTAAATAAAGCACAGTGTTAAAATAAATGACAGCACTTCTGCTCTTTCTTTCCCCTTGGTAGCTATAAAGGTTAAGGAAAATCTTATACTTTTGGATGAATTTCAATATACTATTTGTCAAAAGGATGGACAACAGGGTGAGACACTGGAAAGTTGAATACTATGAAACTATTATGAGCAGTTGAGCATACATGAGCTAAGACAATCTGTACTGTTCATTAAATATAAGAAAAAGCTGATACTGACAATGGCTAAGTGCAGAAGAGATCTAGGTACATTCCTTCTGAAGAATTTCAGGGGATATACTACTAGTATTTTGGTGACCACTTAACTGATACAGTCCTTGTCAAGTCCAGTACTATAAACCCATCTATGCCAACATCATGCCGCAATTGACACAAGCATACATAGGCGCATACCACTAAATGCACACAGCATAACCAAACATCAAAATGCCATTTGTTACAGAAGACTTCATTGCCTTCTTGGGGTTGGCAAAATGGATAAGGCATTTATCTTACAAATACAAGGTACAAGGTTTGATTCTCAGCTTTGAATGAAATTGGCTAGGCGTAAAATGGCCCAGATGAGCAGTTAGTCTAGTATTAACCTATGAATATCTTCCATCCTTCTATCCTGTTGGGTCTACAATTCTTCACCCATTCACCAAATTTTTATACCTGTGATAATTCTACACCCAGACAAAATAGCTTTGACCTGCAAATCATTTGATCATCCAGTCTTAAATATCCAAGTTACATACATTAATTAATTTTTCAGCTTCAATGTATCCAGACAATGTGACAAGGCACTTCAAAGTTAAGATTTCTTTACCATAAACTCTCATCTCAGTAGGAACTAGGATTTGTACAATGTGTTGTAATCATTCTTACCACCAAAGCTGTGATTATTCACTGGTAAAAACACTAATGTTAGAGGTGCAGAGGAAAATTGTTCACATTAACAGGATTATTGGGTCAAAGCCTCCCACAGGAATGCTGCTAAAAATTAATTTGCAAACTTTAAAGTTATTGTCTGAAATGTACTTATTTTGGATTTCTGAGCTTCAAAGCATTATATAATACTACATAAACAAAATATGCTGGAACATTAAACAAACTGGCTAACTGACTGACTACATACTTGCACGCTCTTACTCTGGCTGTTCACTCAAAATGGCACCATTGCTTACACCTGTACAGTACGTATATGCATGTGCTGACTCACTGGAAAGTTTCTTAAAGGTATATCACACACACTGACCTTCAGCCTCCCTCTTTACTGCACTATCTCATACAAAGAATGACATTTCAATAGGCATGCAATTATACAGACACTAATAAAGAAAAACAACAGTCATGTCCAGGTTGCCATGTATCTGGAACTAGGTTTTGAGATGCGGCCTGATTTCATAACATAATAGTTAGGACTAGGTTTAGCAACAGGGACAGTCACTGGGGAATGTTCTACTTGTGGACTCATGGGGATTTTCTCAGGAACAGGGATTGGTGATGTAATTTCCTCTGGAACAGGAACATTAGACAAGTTACTCTGAGAACTAGCCTCTTTGTCATAGGCAAGATGCTGTGACACTGGTAACAAATGCTTCCAATTTCATCTGAATTCCATTCCTTGTGATGCCACAGTTACGATCTCAGCTCTTGACACAAACCTTTCATAAATCCGATGAGATCAAAACCTTTTGACGTCTGCATTCTCAGTATCTCCTCTTTGTAAAGAACTGAGTGGTTTGCTTGTTTTATCATAGTAAGACTTCTGGGACAAATGCTTTTTCAGCAGTTGAGATCAAAACCTTTTGACGTCTGCATCCTCAGTATCTCCTCTTTGTATAGAACTGAGTGGTTTGCTTGTTTTATCATAGTAAGACTTCTGGGACAAATGCTTTTTCAGCAGTTGGGCTTTTACTGCTTTGTTATTTTTAGCACTTGGAACCAATAAATTACTGCTGATTGGTAGTGTGGTTCTGGTTTGTCTCGACATAAGACTCTGGGCAGGTGAATCAAGATGTTTATCACGAGGAATGTTTCTGAGATTTAACAAGTTTAGAAAAACATCGGTATTGTCATGTCTGGATTTCTCTAACAGCTGTTTTGCATTTTGAACTGCCCATTCAGCCAAGCCGTTTGACTGAGGGCATTCAGGACTACTCGTAATATGAACAAAGTCCCACTCTTTTGCAAATTTCTTGAACTGCTGACTTGTAAACTGTGCACCATTGTCAGAAACAACTCTGTACAGACTACCATGGATAATAAAATGTCGCTTCAACTTAGTAATTTACAGTACTGGAAGTTAGGCTGGGAAGTAGGTCAATCTTGAACCAGTTTGAATAAGAGTCTACTAACACCAAATAATGTTGACCACGCCACTCAAAGATATCTAGCTACTGTTGACAAAGGTAGTTCAGGAATCTGGCTTAACTGAAGTGGTTCTTTTTGTTGTTGCGGATTTGTACTATTACATACTGAACAAGATGAAAGTACTTTCTCAATATCTATTTACATAGAAGGCCAAAATACTAGATCTCTTGCCCTTCTTTTAGTACAATCTGTTCCTGGGTGACCATGATGCAAGATCTTGATGTCGTCTTGTTGCAAGGATGTTGGAACAATCACTTTAGGACCTTTCATGATACCATTATCTGACAAAATATCATTTCTGTATGGAAAATAAGGTTGCACTTCTACTGGTAAACAAGATTGCTTTTAAGGCCATCTTTGACTGATAAAGAGGATTAGCTTCTGGATAATTGGATCTGAAGCTGTTTGAGTTCTGAGCTCATCCAGACATGTGGAAGAAAAATTTGTCACTTCCATGACCTCAAAATCAAGATTATCATTGTTATGCTGTTCTGTGGTTTTTTTTCTGGGTGACCTGGATAAAGTATCAGGAAGATAAAGAAGTTTGCCTTTTGTGTAAACAAGAGTGAAATTGAACTTTTGCAATTTGAGCATCATACATTGCAGTCTAGCCGAAGCTGTATGCATAGCCTTTCTCAAAGTAGTAACAAGAGGTTGGTGATCAGTTTTAATCTGGATAGGTCGACCATAAACATAATCATGGAACGTCAAACATGCAAACACAATTGGCAAAAGCTCTTTCTCAATATGAACATACTGCATCTTGGTTTGGGTAAGAGTTCTCGAAGCATAGGCTACTGGTCTACCCTATTGAAGAATGACTGCACCTAGACCAAACTTAGAAGCATCACAGGAAAGAGTAACTGGTTTGTTAACATCATAGCAGCTGAGAGTTGGTGGGTTAGCAATTTTCTGCTTTAGGGCATCAAATACTCTTTGGTGCTGTTCTGACCTGGACCAAATTACATCTTTGCATGTCAGTTCCACTAAGAGAGCTGAAAGTTGGCTCATATTTGGATTGAACTTGCCTAGATAGTTGACCATGCCAAGAAAATGTTGTAGGGGCTTGGACATTGTCTGGAGCTGGCATGTCAAGAACTGCTGTTTGCTTAAAAGGATCTGGTCATAAGCCTGAACTGGTAAAAAGTGACTAACATAAGTAACTTCTCGTAGCCTGGATTTGCACTTCTGAGGATTCAGCTTAAGATTCACTTCCCGTGCTCTTTCCAGAACTTTCTTGAGGTTTCTATCATGTTCGACTTCACCGTTGCCCCCTACTAGTATATCATCTACTAAAATAGCACAGTGATAGCCAGAAAAAATTTGCTGAATTGCAAACTGAAAGACTTCAATGGCAGATAGATACAAAAGGATGTTCTTTATTTGATTTACAAAACCTTTTCAAATTATTCCACTTATTGCAAGAATGACACTGCTGACCAAAAACCAAGCACTTTCCTCTTTTGGGTTGGTGATTTTCACCACAATTATGACAGCTGACAATAAGGCTAAGTGAAGGCACATTTTTTGAGTTTGCTGACTCACCCTTATGTTTAACAAACCATGTTCTGGAATTTGCTGGAAAGACTCAGGGTTTCCAAGGGACTGCTACAGGATCTGCAGTAGTTGACATGTGCTTGGGCCTGTTTCTTTTAACCACATGCTGCATACTATCAACATGAGCTTTGTCACTGTGCCTTCTACAGCTACTCTCATTTATAAGCATATCTGTGTGCCTTTCTGTAAGCTTGTATGTCTGACAAATCTCAATGGCCTTATTTCACATTAAGTCACTATCTTGAAGCAAAATCTTTCTCACTGTGTCATTATTAATACCACACACAAGCCTGTCCTTTATCAACTCATCTCTCAAATCTGCATGTTTTAGCTTTATTTCTCAAGTCTGCGTTATATGTTGCAAACGTTTCACCAATCTTTTGATCCCTTGTGTAAAATAAGTGCCTTTCCATTGTAACATTCATTTGGGGGTTACACATGTCTAAATTTACATTTTAAGCACTTAGGGTCTTCTGTTGTTTCAGCCAGTACCACTATATGGTGCCCCCCCCCCCCACAAATACAGCAGGTGCATACACAAATGAATGCTCTCTTTCAATGGCCTCTGAATCAGCTAAATTAAGCAGAATAAATGCCTTTGTACATGTGACTTTATCAGAAAAAGCAGCCTGTATGAAAATATTTTATTTCTGTTCAAACACTCTCCATTTTTCTGTAATATTATTATCAAACACAAATGATGCGGTTCAGCAAAATCCTTCTGCCAGGCCCACAGGTTATGGTAAAACACAATGCAAAATGGCCTTTGTAATTATGTACAAACATGCACACACACCAGGTACTTGTAATAATATTAAAATGCACAATAAACTCTTTGAAATACTGTATTCTGCAAAATATGCTCTGAAACAACTGCACCTTGTAAAATTTCTATGAAATAAGTGTAGTTTGTGAAATAACTGCACTGTAATACTGCACACACTTGCAAACATGTTGCACACTTCAGATATTTTGAATAGCTTTAGTTAATACAAAAAAGTAGCACATAGCAAAAAAATACAGTTGATTTTCTTTTTTGTACATTTTATGTGATTCGGATATTGCTTCAAACATTTTCATAATTATTTTGAATATATTTATCAACTTGTCAAAGTTTTGGATATTTTGTTTAATAAGAATTTAGTTTTGAGCTTTTTGAGTGCTTTTTTTTATATTTATAGCAAAAGAAATCATTTAAGCAAGTTTTAGTACCTGGAAAAAGTTTCTGATCTGTTCTGCAAGTCGTTTGAGCAGCAGGGATGATCCACTCTTGTATATTCCTCCAACTTTAACCTGTTGACTCATGCCTGTAATGCTGGATCCCACTTCTGATACCAGGTCATTCTTCTTATGTGCATTAAGAAGATGATGAGGCTTGGGTGTTCGTTTAAGTGGTTGATTGCATACAAATACATCAGGATGGATGGCAGGAGCATTAAACTTAAACAAACTAACTGACTGTCTACATACTTGCATGCTCACACTCTGGCTGCTCACTCAAAATGGCACTGCTGCTAGAATGTGCTGAGTACTTATATGCATGTGCTGACTCACTGGAAAGCTTCTTAAAGGTACATCACACACACACACTGATCTACACCAGGGATCTCAAAATGTAGTTGTTTGTTTGCCAGAGTGCATGGGGGATTACATTTCAGCTTTTGCCTGCTATAATTTAGGCCCTTTTTTGCAGAGCTGTTCACTGTGCAGTGGCGGTTAGCAGCACCCTGTATAGTAGTAAACCTATAAAGCTAGTACTTGGGACTTTAACCAGTAATATAGTAAGGCTTTGCACAGAGCTAAGCTTAGGGCAGCGGTTTACACATCAAACAGCACTAATATCAGATCGTAGAACTATCTGACATCTAGTCTTAATCCTAGACACTACTCAGTTGACCCCTGTAAAACAATTCACTAAACCATGTGACACCCGTGCCCTGGCCCAGCAATCAAGGAGCCTCAATCCTCACCACTAACACCAGAGAGGGTGTCTCATATATGAGGAAGGGATAACAAATACACACAGTAAAGTGAAATTTCCCTTAAGAACACACAGAGATCACAGTCAGTCCAGGGCTGGTCACTCACTTGCTCCCATGGTCCCCAATAAGACTCCCCACTGGCACAGCTATAGGGTCCAGATCTCAGCTTAGCTGGCAAGCTAACCTCCAGTTCTCTCTCTGTCCAACCAGTGCTTCATGTCCCTGCCCAGGTAGCTCACACACACACACACACACACACACACACACACACACACACACACACACACACACACACACTCACACACACACACTTTGAGATAAATATTTATACAACTTCACAGACACTCCTGGGAAAGGTTGACACAGATTCTCCAGCTGTGCCCCTATAGCAAGACTATACGGTAGTAATTACGCCACCACCAGCTAATATTTATCAGGTACCCAAAGGCCCTTAAAAGGGTGTCCAATTATTACTGTGCAATATTATTATCCAATTGGTAAGTATGACTACACAGTCTTAAGGCTTATTAGAGTGGCTTTGTACAATAAACTCTATAAATATGCAATGTACTCTAGAGCTTAACTTATCTCTACATAAACCAGCCACAGTTGAAAAGGGTTTAAAAATATTTAATAATAAATACTAAAAACACAAGACAATACTACTACTACACCACAGTGCTATTCAGGAGTTCAGAGATCACACAGAAACTTAAAATAATTCAGTAATACAGATCTGACATAACAGAAAAACATTTAGTCTAATCTTTATGGTCCTAGCTATTGCTACAAGAAAATGTAGCAGTGCTATAGGTTGGATATCAAGACAAAAATGCTTAATAATCTCTGGTTCTCACTGTTTAAATTGAAACTGCAGTTCTGCTAAACATTACATCATATTTTACACCTTCCTGGTTCCCAGGCCACACAAAAACTACATTTACATTATTTTACACTTAGCAATAAAGGACGTTCCACATGTAAATTCTGGTCATTAACTTTATCCTTAAAACAACAGGCAGGAAGCCTTCATCTAGCCAGACCTGAGCCAAATTGTAAAACATCAAAGGCAGTGATGAAATAATTTTAATTTCAAAAGAAAGATATGAAATGCTTGACTTAGTTTTCCTTACAGAAGATGGCAATGTTGCTACAATCTTGAAATTCAACATTTTAGTATTTCTTTCATTTAAGAAACAAGCCTGCATTTTGCATTTATATTTACAAATGCCAGAATTATGTATCAAATTCTATTTGGCTAGGCTGGCAGCCTTCACCCATCTCTACCCAATCTTAACATCCCCCCCACACCCAGAGAACTCATGCTAGTTTTTCAAGTGACCCTTGATAAACGCCGCTTGACAGTGTTAGGTCTATCTGGGTGTACCTCACCCCATTCCCTGTCTTGAGAGCCCATCTGCATTAGCATTGCTAATCACTCTGTGGTGCTGCACTGACATATCATATGCTTGTAACCCTGGGCTCCATCTTAGCAACTTGGCATTTTGCTGACTGGCTCTATTTAACCATGTTAGGGGGTTGTGATCCGTCATTACAGTGAATTTTCTTCCATACAGATAAGGTTGAAGTTTCTGCAGTGCCCACACTATGGCTAGACATTCCTTTTCTACCGCTGCATAGCATTCCTCCCTGGGTTGGAGCCTACGACTGAGATAAACCACTGGGTGCTCTTCCCCCTCTGAAGAAATCTGGCTAAGTACAGCCATCACCCCATAGTTCAAAGCATCCACCTGCACAACAAATTATTTGCTGTAATCTGGACTGGCTAACACAGGAGGTCCTCCCAAAGCTTCTTTAAGCTTCTGGAATGCCTGCTCATATGCTGGGGTTCACACTACCTTTTCTGGCCTGTTCTTCCTTGTCAGGTCTGTGAGGGGAGCAGCTATGGTACTATAACTGCAGACGAAATTTCTGTAGTACCCTGCTGTCCCTAAGAATGCCCTCACCTGCTTTCTGGTAACAGGTGCAATCCATGCCTGAATGGCTTCCACTTTGGCAGGTTCTGGCCTTATCTTACCACTCCCAACTCTATGTCCTAGATAGGAGACCTCTGCCATACCCACCTGACATTTGCTTGGCTTAATGGTCAACCCTGCCCTCTGTAGTCTGCCCAGCACCTCCCTGACATGCTGAAGATGCTCTGGCCAGGAATGGCTGTAGATAGCAATTTCATCTAGGTAAGCAAGGGCAAACCCTCCTGCTCCAGCTAGGATATTATCTACCAGCCTCTGGAAAGTCACTGGGGTATTCTTCATCCCAAAGGGCATCTTTGTGAACTCATACAAGCCAAAAGGTTCAGTGCTAACTTTACCCCCCTCTCACCCCCTAAAGGGCCCATCTTTATACCGGAAGAATGCAAAGTTCCTGTAATCACGGCTGCACAGGTAAAAAACTCACTCTCCAAAGCCAAGAACACAGCATCCATGGGGCCTGACAACATCCCAGGCTGCCTTCTACATGAACTACAGAATGAACTGGTACCCCACCTAAGTACCATGTTCAATCATAGCCTCACCTCAGGCTTTGTGCCCATTGAATGGCACACCATGACAGTTATCCCACTCCACAAAGGTGGGACCACAACAGACCCCGGGAACTACCGCCCCATTAGCCTGACGAGCCTCATCTGCAAGGCCATGGAACGTATCATCATGGAACTCATAAATAAAGACATTGGAAATCTCCAAACTCTGGACCCTAGACAGTTTGAGTTTGTAAAAGGCAGATCATGTCTCCTAAACCTGATAGACTTCTTTGAAGTGGTCACCAAAGCCATAGATGAGGGTAAGGTGGTTCACACAGCCTATCTAGATCTCACCAAGGTGTTCAACACCATCTCCCACTCTGGAATTATAGATAAACTCACTAAACTAGGTATAAATCCCCATGTCACAAGATGGGTTGCCAACTGGCTCACTGACAGAACCCACACTGTGAAAGTAGCAGATTCCAAATCAGACTTCAGACCAGTGACAAGTGGAGTATCACAGGGTTCAGTCCTGGGTCCTCTCCTGTTTGGTATCTACTTCTCTGAAGTACAGGCTAACACAGAAGGTCTTTGGCTAACTAAATTCTCAGTTGACTGCAAATTAGGAGCCATAATCGAGACTCCTAATGATGTGGACATCCTACAAAAGGGCCTCACTGAGACAGATGCCTGGTGTCAAAGACTTGGTCTCAAGCTCAATGCCAAAAAGTGCATTGTCATCCCCTTTGGTAAAAACTCTGTACCCATGAACTAACACATAGGCAGTAGTCTCTACTTAACACCAAAAGTGTGATAAGAGACCTTGGGACACAGGTGGACAGTAGTCTCTCCTTTGATAATCACATTGCCACAGTGGTCTGTAAATCCTTCTATGTGGCACACCTCATCACAAAAGGTTTCTCATCCAGAAAATAGAGGTCATTGTTCCCCTCTACTCATCACTCATTAGACCCATTATAGAGTACAATGCCCCTTTTGGTTTGTACCTCACAAGACATCTACAACAACTGGAAAGGCCACAAAAATACCTCACAAAGAGGATTACTGGCCTCAAACAGAAGCCTTATGCAGACCATCTCAACAACTCCAGCTTTACTCCATCCCATATCACCTACTCAGAGGCGATCTCTGCCTAACATACAAAGCAATGTCAAACCCAGAGCTGTTGGACATGCTCCACTTAAAGAAATCCCAATCCCTCTGAGCTACATGCTCTAGGGACCTAAACCTTGTCACCACAATAAACAGAACATGCTGGAGTGATAGATTCCTGTCCCAGAGACTTCCCATACTCTGGAACAGACTACCTATTTATGTCAAACAGAGCTCCTCATTAGTACTCTTCAAGAAAAATCTTAATGATTGGATGGGTAATAGGAAATTCATCCCGGGGATCACTTCTGTGGTTCTGCTTGACAGGAAAATAATTTTCTTGGGTGGCAAAAGCCAGGGTACCTTTTTGACTAGGCTTGTATAGGCCCGAGGGCCAATAGCCTAGTACCTACCTATGAACCTATAAAAGGAGTTACAAAGGCTGACTTCTCTCTAGCACTGGGAGTCAAAAGCACCTGCCAGTAACCTTTGGTACAATCAATGGTTGTAAGATACTTAGCCCCACCCAGCTACTCTAGGGCCTCATCTGTTCTAAGCATGGGGTAAGCATCCGAATCTGTGTGACTACTTAATTTCCTGTAATCCACACAGAACCTGGTGTTTCCATCCTTCTTTGGCACCAGCACAACTGGGGAGGCCCAGGGACTGTTGGACTCTTGAATAACCCCTAGTTCCAACATCTCCTGTACCTCCTCCCTCAGAGTCTGTTTGACTCTCTCAGGCACCCTATAAGGGGCCTTCCTAATAGGCCTTTGGGGTCCTGTATCTACCTGGTGCTGCACCAGGTGGGTGCACCCTGGTTTCCCAGCGAACATGTCCCCAAATTCCTGCAACACTGCTTAGATTTCTCGAACCTGAGTAGGAGATAGATGCTTGGACACTGCTACCCCTTCCACTGAGGTGTCAGCCCAAGCCTCACTGAGGAGATCAGTCCCCAGATCTCCCTCAGACTACTCCTGCAATCCACTGCAAATGTTGAGTACAAGGGCATCCCTATCATGGTAAGATGTTATCATGTTAACATGGTACAATTAGTACCGCTGCAGACTGCCTAGCAGTTCCACCATGTAGTTAACATCACTTACCTTTCTTACTACCTTGTAGGGTCCCTCCCAAGCTGTTTGCAGCTTGTTGTGTTTGACAGGAATGAGAACCATTACCTGCTGCCCCACAGCATATTCTCTAGCTCGAACATTCCTGTCATACCACACCCTTTTCTGTTGTTGGGCTTCTGTCAGGTTCTCCTAGTCCAAGCCCATGAGTTCCCTGAGCCTTGCCCTGAGGTTTAGGACATATGCCACAACAGACTCCTTGTGAGGCTCACACTCACCTTCCCACTCATCTCGAATTAAATCTATAGGTCCCCTCACCTTATGCCCATACAGCAACTCAAAGGGTGAAAAACCTGTGGATTCCTGGGGAACCTCTCTGTAAGCAAACAACAGATGGGGCAAATACCTGTCCTACTCCCTCTTAAAATGATCTGCAAATGCCCATAGCATGGACTTGATTGTAGAGTTTAACCTCTCAACAAGACCATTAGTGTGGGGATGGTAGGGGGTGGTCTTCATGTGCTTCACCCCACAGACCTTCCACAGACAAGCCAGCAGGTCTGACATGAAATTGACACCTTGGTCAGTCAGTATTTCTTTTGGGAAACCTACCCTGCTGAAAATTTCTAACAAAGCATTTGCCACCTTCTCTGCCTCAATGGTGGACAAAGCCACTGCCTCAGGGTATCGTGTAGCATAATCCACTACCATTAGGATATACTTTTTCCCTGTGGAACTTGGGGTACTCAGAGGACCCACAATATCCACTCTCTGAAATTATTCCTCAATCACAGGCAAAGGCATCAAAGGAGCTCTCACCTTGTCTCCTGCCATGCCTACCTTTTGGCACTGCTCACATGTCCTGCAGTACCCTGTTACATCTCTAGAAATTCCATGCCAATAGAAGTTCTGCATAATATGCCTCTTTGTAGGTTTTATGCCCAT